>NC_048912.1:14285288-14312732 GCF_011077185.1 Oxyura jamaicensis
GGGGAGCTCGGCAGCGGAGCTCGGCGCCGCGGGTGGCGGCTCGCCGGGGAGCCCCGCACGGCGGCCCGCAGCCGAGGGGGCGGCGGGAGGCAGCGCCTCGCCGCTCGGCGGCCAGCCGGCCCTAGCGCCCCGCAGAGCGGCGAGCCGCCGAGGTAAGCACCGGGTTCGGTACGGCCCGGCCCGGTTCCCCGGCTCAGCCCAGCCCAGCCCCGGCGCGGGGACCCCCGCTCCTCCCGCTCCTCCCGCCGCAGCCCGCGTCGCCATTTTGCCTCTCGCTTCCCCTCCCGGGGAGCGCGGCCCGGCGGCGGGACGGGCCCCGGGAGCGGCCGGCGTGGGGGGTCCCCCGCGGCTCCGAGGCCTCGCCGGGGTCCCCGCGCGTGGCCCCCGCGGGTGGCAGCGGCCCCGGGAGGGACGGGGGTTAAGGGGGGAGGGGGGGGGGGGGGAGGGGGCCGGGGGGGGGGGTGACGGGGAGGCGGCAGGGTGCGGGGATGTGGTGGGGACACGGGTTGGTGGCCGTGATGGGAAGGGGACGGGGGTGGCACGGCCACCGAGGGGTGACGGGCACGGAGGTGACAGGGCGGCGGGGGTGGCCAGGTGGCAGCAGGGTGAGGGACATGGGCCGGCTAGGGGATGATGGCACAGGCCGTGGAGGTGACAGACAGCGACCCGGCGAGGTGACAGGCGACAGGACAGCCCAGCGAGGTGACAGGAGACGGGGCAGCCCGGCGAGGTGACAGCGCCTGTGTCCTCTCACTCTGAGGATGCCCGGTGCGTGAGGACGTCCTGGTCACTCCAGCAGCCACCCGCCGCCACTCGGTCACCGTGTCCCCACGTCCCCGCTTGTCACCACCGGTGGCCGCACCGGGGCAGGGTGGCGGCTCTGTGCGGGCTGTCCAGGCTCCGAGGCCAAGCAGGGTTGGGGACGGGGCCGCTGCTGCTCATTGTCTGCTGTTTTTTTTTTGTTGTTGTTGTCGTGCGCCTGTGTGCGCGCTTTCCCCATTTGCTTTTGTGCCTGAGGATGGGCGAGGGGGGGTGGGGGGGGAGGGACTTGCTAATGTGTTTCAAACAGAAACTTTAAACCATCAAAAAGCTTCACCCACGCCCAGGAATAGTCACTCGGCTGAAATGCGGCGGCTTTCTGCTGGTTTTTCCTTGATGGGAGCGATTTCCTGGAGAAGGGCCCTGCTGGGGGTGTTCGTGGGGGAACCACCAGCCCTTGGGTGCCGCTCGCTGTGGGTGCCGGCAGCAGCCGGGGCTGAAGGACCTCGAGAGGGACGTCCCCTGGGTCCCCAGCTGGGGCTGGAGGTCTGTGGAGGTGTCGGGGAGACAGGGACGTGTGTGGCCCTGTCCCGGGAGCGCTGTTGGCCCCGCAAGGAGCCGGGCGCTGGGCGGCTGTCCTGCCCCGCGGGGGTTTTGTCACCCACCGGGTGCCTCCTTCTCAGAAAACCTCCCGTGGTGGCGATTCCCCTCCCTTCCAAGGAAGTCTCTCCCAGCGCTTCCTCGTCTTTCCCCCCCCCAGAAAGTTTCTTCAGCTGCGGCTCAAGGTGCAGCCTGAGGTCAGCGAGCTCCCTTTGGTGACCGTCACCTGCGGTGGCCTCGCTGCCTGCCCGGGCGCACCTCTCGCAGCGGGGCACTGCGGGCAGTGCTCTTGCTTTTTTGGCACTACCTCCATCACGCCGGGCCATCCGAAGCCGTGGATAAATTATTCACGATAAGTGGAGCGTATCGACTGGTGACTTCTCCCCCTCGTAGGGGTGCGGATGCGCCGGGGCCGGGGGCAACGCAGCGTTCCTCACTGCGTGCCTGCCCCGCCGACCTGGCCCCAGGTGCCAGGCAGGTATTTTTGTGTGCGGTTACTTCCTCTTCCCCAGTTTCTGCCAGGTTTCCCGGCGGCTGGGCTGTGCTCAGCCCGCAAAGCCCAACACCTCTGCAGGAGGAGCCTTACCGCGGGCAAGCAGCCTGCCAGGGCGGCGAGTGGCGGTGACGCTGCTGTCCCTGCCGAAGCCCAGCAGAGGAGCGTGTGGCGGGCTGCTCGTGGCGCAGGGGATGGGTTCCCAAACTTCCCTCCTCACCCTCCACAGCCGTGTGCTTCCTCCCCGTTAGCTCATGTGACTCTGCAGCTTTGCTCCCCGCTCATCTCGTGCTGGCTCTCGTGTTGGCGCTGGCTTTGTCCCGGAGCTGGGGTGGGATGCTTGAAAAACGCCGCCGCTAACTTCTGCGCCCGGTGCCTAAAGCAGAGCTGGGAGCTCGATCTGGGGAGGTGCCGCAGCGGCCGGGTCGGTGGCCAGGGTGTCCTCGGCTGCCGTGGGGCCGGCCCCAGCCTTCCCCGTGCGCCCTCGCAGTCAGACCTGCCGGGATCTCTTCTCCCGTCACCAGCTGCAGAAGGGTTTTCACCGAAACCCAACGGAAGCACGGCACGGCGCGGGCTGTTGCCTGGTTTCAGCGTGTGTTACTCAAAACCGAGTGAGAAGTTTGGACGTGGTGGGAAACAATGGGCTCATTTCTGCTCTCCGGCTCTGGGGCAATTCCTCTGGGACCCCTGGGGTTGTGTCGGTGGCCAGGGCGTGGAGTTTGGCTCTCGCCGCGTGGTTTATTTGCTTTTATTTTTTCGTGTAGTCGAAAATAAGAGGGAGGGAAAAAATATCAAAGTAGTGTTTGGTGTGGAAAACAAAAAGGGTTTTCTGGCCCCGAAGCTGGCCAGAAAGGACCTCTTTGAGGGGACAGAAGGATCGATCAGCTGTGAGAGGTGTTAGAAGGTGGCAGGGAAGGACGGGGACTGGCACCTTTGTCCCCGGGGAGCGGGCACAGCGGCGGTGCACACGTGGAGGAGCCGTTTTGGGGAGGGAGCCGCAGCTCCTACCCAGCCCTCCTCCCGCCGGGTCCAAACGAGCTGAATAAACGATCCCTGTGTTCAGCACCAAGTGCCAGAGGACCTGTTGCCAAGGCTGGGATCTCTCATTTGATCTGCTGAACCTTTGCGTCCGTGCAAACAACCAAATATTTGTCGCCAGCTGCACGCGTGCCGGGAGGGTTTGGCAGCTCGTCTCGGAGCATCTGGTCCGCACGCGACGCGCAGTTCCCCTTTCCAGCACACCAAGTCCCCAGGGCGGCCTCTGAACGGGCGGCGGGACCTCCGAAGGACGTCCTCGTGTCCCACACCTGGTGGCAGGGCAGGTGGGGGCTTGGGGTCTGCGAAGTCCTGCCGTCCCGTGCCCTTTCCGCGGGGTGCCGCGGTCCCGCTGGGTGCGCCGGGCGCCTCGGGGGCAGCAGGAGGTGGGATGCTCGGAGCGGCCTCTCCGGCTCCGGCTGAGTTAAATGATGCGAGCGGGGCTTTGTGGGAGGGACTGGGGGTGACGAGTCCAATCTGTGTGTGTTAAAAAACCTGTGCGTGTGGGAGAGAAGCGGTAAGGGAAGGTGAAGAAGGCAGCAGCTGGCGCTTCCCTCAGTCACGCTGCCGGCGTCTGGCTGAGCGCCGGCGTCGGTTCCCCGGTCTCAGGGATGGACGCAGCCTCAGCGGGCAGCAGGGCTCGCTCCCCAGGGCCTCATGCCCTCGTTGCAGAGGTCTGGGGCCCTTCTGTCCCCCGTGGCCCAGGGCACGGCCCCCCGGAGCAGTCCTGCTCTTCAGCGGCAAGGATCGTGGCGTGTCCCGATCGTCTGGAGCGAGGCAGGGCTTGGGCTCGGCGCCTGGGGGTACTCGAGATGAGCTCGGGCGAGAAGCGGCCGCTCCACGGCCTTCCTCCTGGCCCGGCTGGAGTCGAGGGGTGTCCTGCCGTCTGCTGCCGTTGGGAGCAAGATCGGGCCCTCTGCGATGATTTCTGATGTTCATTATTTATAGAGCAGCCAAATTGAATTATTAATACGGAAAATTTAGATAACGTTAACAATTCTGGGTTTATAACAGTTTCCCATTAATAAGGAAAATTGGAAATTTATCACTACATCTGCTCATTAAAACTCCCTTTTTTTTTTTTTCTTTTTTCCTTTTGGTGTCTTAAATGAAAGCGTAGAAATAAACGAGGAGGAAAAGCCATTTCCTCGTTACTTCTCTGGACGGAGCCAGCCCGTAATTTTTAATAAAGTCTTTGCTGTTGCACGCGGGGAGGAAAGCAGCCGATAACGAAAGCAGGTTTCCAGCCACGTCTGCGGCGTTGCTCAGCCGCGGAACAAGTACTCAGGAACCTGCCCCGCTCCTCCCCTCTGTGGGAACGCTTCGGCTGTCGGCCGCTTTCCTGATTTCCCTCCCTCCCTCCCAGCGGCTCTCCTCGCTTGCAGCACGTGTCGTTCCGCGGTGCCGCGCGTGAATTCTAACGCATCCCCTGCTCGTTGCAGAGATGGCGGATTCCTATGCCTGCAAAGGTGGAAGGAAAACTGCGGGCTCCACCAGACCCGCTGCCAGCAAAGAAAGCCGGACGGACGCCAGGATAAACCCCCCGGCAGAGCTCCCCAAGCTCGGTAAGGAACCGGCCTTTCTTTCCCACGGAGGCGGTCGGGGCGGAGCGGACGGGCTCTCCCTTTAGAGGTCTCTCTCTTTTAGAGGTCGCTCCCTTTAGAGGAGCGTGTGTCTGTCTAACGAGCCGGGTGTCTCGCCGTCTATCTGTCACGTCGCTAGCTAAGTGTTACATGAAAGGCTGGAAAGGCTTTAAACGAGCGCAGACCATCTGCTGCCTCCCGTGTCGCGGCCCCCCAGGGTGGAGCTCGCCGGCGCACGAGCCCTGGGGGACCCGCGTGCCGAGGGCTGTCGCGTTGACGGATGGCTGAATTCTCTATCCAGGAATCTCCGAGCCCGGGGAGATTTTTCTCCTGTCTGTTTCTGCTGGGTAAATCCGCTCCGCGATGCGGAGAGGCTCTCGGTGCCTCTGCCGGAGCTCCCGAACGTCGCGGGGTGCCTGCACCCGTGGGTCCAGGCAGCCGGGACAGGAGTCGGGGCATTGCCAGAGCTCAGCGGTGTCCCAGACCAGGCACCCAGACTCAATGTGCACCCGAAACGTTTCCCAAATGCTCGCTCTTTGTGCTGCTTGGAGATCGCCAGCAGAGGAGCACAACTTATTGCTAAGGGGAGTGAGCTGCAGCGGTCCGTGTTACGAGCATACCTGTGTTTGGGGCAGGGTTTTCGCCTGCACCACACCTTACCGACACTTTACAAAGCAGGGCAGCCCTTGTTTCAGCCCTTCCCTCTCGTTTACGTGGGCTGAAAGCCATGCAGTGGGGCGAAGGGCTCCCCGTGGTGAAGGTACTTTGCTCTGCCTGGGAAAGTGCCGGGGGTTGGAGCATGTTCACGGGTCCCTGTGCCAGGGTGAATTTGGCTCAGAGGGGTGAAAGGAGCCTCTCCTGCAGTTGCTTTGCTGACCCCATGGGTGCAGCATGGCCGGGGCAGGGCAGGGAGTGCACTTCCCGTGCTGTGCTTTCGGTCTCGGTCCAAAGAAGCCCTAAATCTCTTGGCGAGCCGTCCCCAGTCCCCGTTTTTAACGAACGCTCCCTTCCCACCTTGCTGACTCGGCGCAACGCGCTGCAGGGGAACGCAGCCACGGTGCCAGCCCTGAAAATACCCGAGGGCAGGTTTGTGCCTCCTCCAAGGCCCTGTAAAGGCTGGGGTTCAGCAGCGAGCGTGCTGTGGTGCCTGCTGCATGGCAGCGTGGCGCAGCGTGCCACACCACGGCTCACCACACCGACCGCAGGCATCGTGCTGCGAGAGGAGAAGCGTTTTCTGTTCCTCCTGCTTGCTCCCCGTGCCTGTCCTCGCTGAACCCAGCCAGCAGCTGACCGCTGAGGGCATTGGGAGGTATCTAGGCTGGAAGCTCTCCTGCACTTGTCTGACTTGAAGCATCCCCAAAAGTTTTGAGACTCGTGGGAGCTGTCAGAAGGAGCGGGGAGCCTGAGCGAGCTGTGGCCCCAGGCGTGCCGAGCCCCTGGATGGGGATGTGCTCTTCCTGCTGCTCTGGGATCTTTCAGATTCGGCATAGTTCGAAGCATTTAAGAGAGAAAGCAGGAAAAAAAAAGGGGAGGAACAGCCGATAGGAGCAGTGTTGTGAGCCACCTCTTGCGGAGTTCCCAGGGGGTGCAGGGTCTCCCAGTGACGCCTTCATGGCTATCGAAGTGAGGCGAACCAGCTGGCCCGGCTTCACAGGGCTGGGAGTAAAGGAGGAAGTTGTCTTGCTTTGCTATTTTACCCCTGGCTGCTGGGGCAGGAGGCGTGAAAAAGGAGAGAGCGTATGTTTTTGGCAGTGCTTCTTTAGGTGACTGGATGGCTTTGTGTTTGATCTCTCTCACTTGTTCAGCAATCCTGGGTTGGCTTCTGAGCGCAGCCAGCGACAGGCTTGGAGCCGAGCTGCGGTTTCTCGGGAGCTGGGGGGATTGCCGGCTCAGCTTCCAGCCCTTTTTACCTGATTCTCTCCAGGAAAACCCTCCCGGATCTCAGTCTGAATATTCTCTACCACTCCCTGCATCGCTCGAAGTTCTGGGTTAGCCCCCGCACACCGTTTACGGAGCAACTCCTCCGCTGCAGGCTGCCCTCTCCTACAGCCACGCCGCTGCTGTGTGCGCTCGCTGCTTGCACCCAGAGGAGGAGTTCGCTGCTCTTTGATCACTTTGCTTTCGACCGGGCAATTTTCATTCCTCTCAGTTGTTGCTTTTGCTTCCCCTTTTCGAGCTGTGCCAACGAGTGCCTGTGCAGGCGGATTTGTGCAGCGTGGCCCAGGAACCTGTGCCTTTCCCTTGGCCAGGGTGGTGGCTTTGGCACGGCTGCAGCCAAGCCACGAACCGAGCCAAAACCTATGGCAGAACCAAGGCGCTCTGCTGCCTGGCCTGTATTTTCAGAAATTGCCCTGATTTGGAATGTTTCTCCTAGCAATTAGACTCGGAAACCAGAGCGCGACAGAGGGACCGAGCGGCGCCAGGTCCCAAGGGCAGCAAACCTGGTGGGGCTGTGAGCGGGCTGCCAGGTCTCTGGTGACGGAGGTGAACCCGAGCACGTCTCTGCTGTGCCTGGAAATCGTCCCAGCAAACAGATCCCGTGCCCGAAAGCGCTTTTGTGCAAAAGCAGCGTGAGTGAACGCAGCAAAAAGGCCCAGCTGCTGGCTCCGAGCGGGCTGTGCCGCGTTTTGTGGGGCCACGTTTCCATCTGTAGGATGCTCCTGCCCTTTGCTGGGGCAGATGGTGCTGGGCGAAGGGAACGGGGTCTCACTGAGGTCTCCAGACGGGCAAAGGGGCCGGGGGATTTCCGTGCTCAGCAGCTGCCCCGGCGCGCCTGCCCCGCACGGAGTTCTTTTGCTAAGCAGCGTAGTTGTGGAAGGATTTCTTCCCACCCGAGTGGAAGTGTGGTTTTCCAAAGCAAGCCCCAGCCGTGCTGAAACTGCTCTGCTTTGCTTCTGCGAATGAAAGGAGAGGGGTCAAAAAAAAATACCAACCAGAGGAGAAGCTGGGCGGGGCGCAGCCGTCTGCAGGTACCCGGGCTGTGCGCCGAGCTGTGAGAAGCTGCAGTCCCCTTCCCGAGGGGAATCTCCATCCCTGGCAGGGCGGCGTGGAGCTGGGGCAGCGGGTGACGTGCGCTGCGTCTCTTTGCAGGGAATGCGACCAGTGACAAAGCCGAGGGCAAGAAGAAAGGACGACCCAAGGCGGAGAACCAGGCGCTGAAGGACATCCCGGTAAGACCTCGCGCTCCCCGACTCCGGATGCGGCCCCTGCCCCTGCCCTGCTCCCCGCAGCTTGCTGCACCGCTCGCTCCAGCCAGCCCCGCTGTGTTAAACCTGCCCTTCAGGTGGATTAGTCTTCAGAGCAGTATTTTCCTCAGCTCAGCAAGATCTTGGCCCCTGCATCCCCTCCGTGTGGGTGCTCAGCATCGCTAAGCACCCTACAAAACCCTGGTGGGGATCAGGACCCTCCACAAACCTCCCCTTCCCCGTGTTGTTCCCAGATAAGCTCAATTCTCTTGCAGCCGCGTCAGGTTTGGCTGACGATGAGAGAGCACAAGGGGCTGGCTGATTTATTCCCCCTAGAATTGTGCAGTTTAATTCCAGCGTGGACAACGAGCAGAGCAGTTTGTCATGAGAGTGTGGGCATGGGGGGGGTGATTTACCGAGCGGATGAAATGTGGGGTGGTTAAATCACCTGGGCGGCTTCTGGCCTGATTTATTCCCCAGCCTGGCTGGGAGCAGGCTGTACGCCTCGGGAGGCACAGCAAGGTAAATTCTCAGGAGGAACCAAGAGCCTGCACAGCACGGCTCCGTCCCAGGTCCTGTCACCAGCCTGGGTGGCGGGGAGGGGGCTGCGGGTGGGCAGGGGTGGCCGGAGGTCCCGCGCATGACCCCAGCCCTCAGGACACACCAGTGCACACCCAGGGAACGCGACGCTTCTCAGTCAGCTACATCTCTCGTCTCTCCTTCCCAGCTCCCCCTGATGAACCAGTGGAAGGACGAATTCAAAGCCCACTCCAGGGTGAAATGCCCCAACTCCGGCTGCTGGCTGGAGTTCCCCAGCATTTATGGCTTGAAGTACCACTATCAGCGCTGCCAAGGGGTAAGGAGACCTGAGGGCTGCGTGTCCCTCCCGGCAGGCAGCTTTCACATTACTGCCTGCAGGTAAAGCTCCTCTCGGGCTGCAAACCCCAGGAGAAACCTGAGATGAAGATGGGGAGGGCACGGATGAGTCAGGGACAGCGTGAGGTGCATACAGGGGGGGGACCAAGGTCCCTTCAGCACAGCGTGACCTGTAGCCTGGAGGGAGTGTGGACCACTGGGAAGAGCTGGGAGGAGCAGGGTGTTGCAAACTGCCTGTGTCAGAAAAGCCTGGCCCTTTTGTGGCCCTAACACCTCTGCCTGCCTGTCTCTCCTTGCCCTGCCCAGGGTGCGATCTCGGAGAAGCTGACGTACTCGTGCTCGTACTGCGAAGCTGCCTTCACCTCCAAAACCCAGCTAGAAAAGCATCGTCTCTGGAACCACCTGGACCGGCCGGTGCCAACCAGCAAAGCAGAAAACAAAGTGCAGAAGGCCATTGGGAAGAGCAGCGGCAAGAAAAGGTACCAGGCTGCGGCCGGGCTGCGTGGCGGTGGCACACGGCCGGCTGGGAGCCGGGAGGAGGGCAGCGTCCCCACGATCTGGGCCAGGGAGTGGGGAGAGGTGTCAGGACATCTTGTCTTTCAACCCCTCTTTAAACAAGCCCTCTGTGCTTTGCCCTAGAGCTGCTGAGAGTTCAGCTTGCCCCACCATCCATCCCAAACAGGCAAAGACGGAAAAAGCCGTGGCCCAGGACCATGCCGAGAACGGCGAGTGCCTGGCGGAGAGCCGCGAGAGCAAGGAGTTTCAGATCGCGGCGGCTGAGGCCATCGCGGCTGCGACCCCCACGGCCAAGTCCTCGAGCGGCAAGGACGCCGGGCAGCAGGGGGGCAGCCAGGCCTCGCTGCAGGAGGAAGACCCCGAGAGGATGAAGCACAGTAAGATTAGAGCCCGGGGCTGTGCTGGGTCAGGAGCCCGGGGAGTGGGGGGCCCCCCGGGAAGGGTTGGGGCTCTGCTCCAGTGACCGCTGCTGAACCCTTCTCTCAGGAAGTACCTGAGCCTTTTTTCCACATCCTGAGAATTTGCCCCCACGGGTTCTTGCAGCAGTGAGTTCCACTGGGAGTTAAAAAAAGGCTTGCAGCTGTGGCAGAGGTATTCCTGTAGGACCCCTCAGCTGGAAATGGATTGAATTACCTGCAGCACAGCAAGCTGCTTTGTCAGCTCGTCCATCCTGAGCGCGGCAGTTTAAGCCAGGCTGATTGGCAAACACATTTTCATTGCCTATGGGGAGTAAGGAGTCTCCGTTAGCACTGCCTGGGCCCTGGTCATCCCCGTCATAGCATGGGTTTACACTGCTTGCAGCTCCGAAGTGAACCAGCAACAAATACCTTTAGCTCGTGAGGCTGGGGAAACCACAAGGCTTTTGGCACTGGAGCCATGATGAGTCACTGAATCGGCCGTGGATACCGTTATTTCTTCTAGTTTTGTGGTGTGGGAAGCAGCACCCTGTTAGGGGCTGCTGGGCGGCCTGTTTCGTTCAGCACCCCCTTTATTTCATCGTGGTGAAGGCCACCTCGGGGCAGGCCCTCTGCCCGTTCCTGGCACGGAGTGTGCGCACCCCTGGCCCCGGGGCTGCTGAAATGCACCCGGCAGTATGGGTATTTAACCAAATCTCTCTCTCTGTTTCTCTCTTTTGAGTCAGGAAGGAAACAGAAAACTCCTAAGAAGTTTACGGGGGAGCAGCCGTCCATCTCGGGGACGTTTGGACTGAAAGGTAACGCGGGATGGCCACGGTCAGCTGTGGGGTTGTAACTTCTCCCTGCCACACTTCAGGCAAGGCCCTTCCCCAAGTGGTGGAGATAACGTGGGAGCCACCTGGGCCACGGGAACCTCTCTCTGGAGGTGCCTTTGACCGTAAAGGTGTCAGAAAGGAACTGCAGGGCAGTAGCACTGCTGGCACTGGTCACAACCCCGCCTGCTGTGCTCAGGAGCCCAGTCCTGGAGAATGAGGGAGGAGAGGGAAGGACCCGGTTAAGGCCATAACACAAAAATAACGAGCTGCTGACACAAGTGAGCCATGAGACAGGCAAACGCTGGCCTGGGATGTCACGGTATTTCCCGTGGAGCTGAGAAGGGTTTCTGCTGCTGAGGGAGGCTGGGTGACGCATCCGTCCCTCGGACTGCCTCAGTGCTGGTCGCCCACATGACAGAAAATGAATTGAAGGGGGAAGAGACGTGTTCCCGGGATGTTTGCTGAGAGGAGACGCGGGAGCTGGCTGCTTCAGCCTGACAGAGCTGTGTGGGACGGGGTCGTGCTCCGTCAGTACACCCAGCGGGGTGTGGAGGGAGGAAACCTGCAGCACCCCTAGCATGAGAGCAACTGGATTTGTTCTGCCCCTGAAATTTGTTCACCTGGGGAAATTAAACGTGGGCTTGCAGGCACTGGAGGAGGCAGCACCTTCCAGTACAAGTCCTGGGGGAGAGGCACTAATGGCTTTGAAGGAATTAAACGAGCTCACCAAAGAGCAGACAGGATGTGGGCGCTGCGATTTCCTGTCCTCTGGCTCCTGGGAAGTCTGGGGTCGTTTCCCTTAACTTCAACACAGAGGCACCGCTACGGACTGAAATGTCTGCTGGGGGTTCCTCGTGAATAAGCTGGTCCCCCCACGACCTGCTGCCTCGAACAGAGGGAGACAGAGCTGGCGTCTGCCTGCACCCCCTGGTTCAACGTGCGATGTGTACAGAGCCCGGGATGAGACCCTGTGGGATCCCTAGTGTCTGGGATCCCAGTTTGCCCAGTTTTCTAAGAGGGATCCCTGCTCAATGCAGATTGGTCTGATGGTATTAAATCAGATGCTAAATAAGCGTCCCTTCCCTCTGCAGGTCTTGTCAAGGCTGAGGACAAGGCAAAAGCCCACCGAGCCAAGAAGCTGGAGGGGAGCACCAACGTGGAGGAGCTGAAAAAGAAAACTCCAGGAGCTGGTGTGAAGAAGGAAACGGCTGCGCATCTACCAGCAGGTAGGGCTGGTGGAAGCAGATCACGGGCAGCAGCTCTGCGTGCAGCCTGGCTGCTTGCTGCCTCGGTCCTGTTCTCTGTGCTGGGCCTGCACGAGCCCCACTTCCACAGCTCATGGAAGCAGGAGCTGAAAACAGCACAAGAAATAGATGCAAGCAGCTCCTTCCCTTTTGAGGTGCAGCTTGCTGACCGTAAAACATTGCTGCAGTCACCACCGACATGCTGAAAGGGGGATCCCAGCTCTGTTTCACCATGAGGAGAGAGCAGCTTACTGCGAGTGCTGGGAGCTGGCAGCCAAGTCCTGGTTCCACCTGGCTTCGGTGTGACCACGGTTTGGGCCAGCCTCTGGGATGATGGCATTTTCCTAATGTCATCTCCACAAATGACACTCGCGTGTAACTCGAACTGCGACTGTCTCTTCGCGGAGCCTCAGGGGCGCAGCCTACATCCTAGCACAGGTTGCTGACTTTCCCTGGGAGTTCTGACAGCAGGAGGAGCGCAGGATGTACAAGATAAACACAGCTGCAATGCCTTGCGCTGGTTTCAAATTCAAATAAATGACTCTCTGATCTCCCAGCCATGCAAACGCTTCCAAATAAACAGACTTGGCGGATTTCGTTCAGACCGGGCTTCCCTTGCTGGAAACCTAGCGTTGTTCTGCTGAGAACGCGGCATGAACTCTGGACCTGGGAACACGTTTTGGTCACGTGCATCTTTTTATTTTGGGTGTTTTTTAAGCTGGTCACAGCCATTCAAACAAACACATGCCTGGAAGCCAACGCTCCCCTAGCTGACTGTGGGTCTGCGGGGAAGAGGAATGCCAAGGAAGCTTTCCAGGCACGCGTCCGGACGGAGCCGGGACACTCACCTTTGTTTCTTTCCCACTAACTGTTTTGTTTGGGGGGGGGGGGGGGGGGGCGTTATTCCAAACAGGGCAAGTTCAGGTAGCCAGGGACATGGTAATATTTTAACGATGCAGGATACCAGCAGGGGTTGGGAAGGTGAAACACCACGAAGTACCAGCAGGCCTGGTAACCCCACGTAAACGGCCCAGTGACCATCTGCTCAGGCTGCTGCAGGAACCGTGGGGCAGGCATGGTTTGTACCATGGCTTGTGTGCAGTTTTGGCTTGGCACATGCCTGTGAGTTTAGCTCTATTTTATAACATCGGGAACTTCCCCGCTTAAAGGACTTTCAGCATTACAAGGGGCTGTTCTCTGCTGACCAGTCCAGGCTGGTGCTTGTCTCTGACTGGGTGTCATTCCTCCCCTCTCCTCTCCTCTCCCCAGCAAATCCTGAGGACCAGTGGCAGCGGGAGATCAGCGAGAAGGGAGAAGTTGCCTGTCCAACCTGCAGCGTGATAACCAGGAAAACTGTCGTTGGGCTCAAAAAGCACATGGACGTCTGCCAGAAAGTAAGGGCTTGCCGTGTTCAGTGACACACCTTCGGATCTCGGAAGGCGATGGCCACGTGCATGCGCTGCTCATAAATGCTTATTGGTTCTCCTAAAAGCAGTTCCGGGCTGTGGCTGATAGAGCACTTGCTAGTCATCTTCAGAGAGCTGCTGCCTCACTTTGTTTCAAATGCGGAGAGGAATTCGGACACCTAATTCTCACCAATTCTGAATCCCTTTGTGGTCTGGGCCCTTTGTCCCCGTATATCCAGCAGAGTCAGTTATTTCTAGTAGCTAAATGAATAGTTTTAAGGCTGGAGAGATTGCTGGGGTTGTCTCTAATCTGGCCTCCTCCGGAGACCTGGCTGTGGGGTTTCGCTGCCTGCCATGCCTTGCATCAGGCCAGATAAATTGTGGTTGAATGAGAGCACGTCTCAGAGAGACACCAAGCTTGGACGTGCTCCGGCAGACTGTCGCGATGCAGGAGTTCAGTAATGGCACAGTGAAAAATTGTCCCTCTGCCACACCGCCATCCATCAGAGCAAAGGATTACATCTTCATCTGTCACCTGGCGTGGTGCAGAGCCATTGCCACAAAACGCCAACGTGGGATCAATGCCTCCCACTTTGAAAATACATGGCTCAGCTTTGATTCCACATTCATTTTCTGTAAATGCCTCCTCAGCCTTTGCCTCACTATTTATACAGCAGTGAGAGGCTATTTATCCCTTCCAAACCCTCTATTACATCGATGCCGGGCAGAATCCTGCCTCCACTAGCATCCTGGCTTCAGTGGAGTGGGGATCTTGGCCATCATCTCCCTCATCTCCCGTGCTTTCCGAAGGGCTCCCTAGCCAGGCAGGCTCCGCGTGGGCTGCGAGGCCAGCCAGCCCCCCGAGTGCAAATGTGTGAGAGCCGTCAGGCCTGTCTTCCCCTCTATAAATAGGCCTGTGGGTGTTCAGCCAAGCAATCGGGGCTTGCACAGCCTGCCAAGCTCACGACAAAGCGCAGTTACCACGGCCTCGAGTCACGCCTGCCCAAGAGGACATGCCTGCCTCTCCGTCTGCAGCAGCAGAATCGCGGGTCCCAGTGGGCACGCAGGCTCCAGCTGTAGGAGCAGGTGTGTTCTTCCCTTTCCCACGAGGCACAGTCCCTCCCGGGTGGCCGTGCCACTTCGGGAGCTAAAGTGCTTCACAGAGCAGCCTGTGGCCTTGCAAGGACAGTCCTCAGACTCTGGGTGTGTGGCTGCAGGTCCCCCTCTCAGCAGCATCTCTGCAGGGAGCCTGCGGCAGGTCTTACCCTCAGGATACTCCCATCAGAAGTGACCCTGCAGCGCAGGCACCCTCCCAACTTGCCCTCTGTTTTAATGATTGAATTATTTCTTAGCTGGACAATGGGAAAAGGATGCGCAGACTCCAGAAACTCTTGTAAAACAATTGAAATGGGTTCCTGCTTTCCTTGCTCACGCCTGTTGTCACTGAGCAGCCTGCCCTGATCCCGTAGGTTGCAGAAAGGAAATAAGGGGTAGGGACGGTTGCAGCATCCTTGAGCCCAAAGGAGATGAGGGCAGGTGTATCCTCCCAGCATCCCAGCTGGAAGAGCTTGTCAGGATATGAACGTTTGGTGTTCTTCAGCGTTAACCAGAGTAGTATAAACCCCACGTTGGCTGGCACTGGCATCTGGTGAGTCCAGGAGCTTTCAGCACCCACCTTATTAGGACTGGTGCTGGGGTCTGGAATGAGATGAGTCCATCAGAGCACAGGTACAAGTGGTCGTTCCCAATTAGCTGCTGGGAGTTTATTCTTCATTTTCCAAGAGCTCCAGGATGAGGAGGGATTCACAGCTCCATCTTCATCCCCTCTCCAGCTTCTAGGCCAGACTTGAGGGGATGGGCAGTGGTGAAAGTGGAGCATCGCCAGGGCAGGAAGAGCAGGAACAGCCATGGGCATCCCGGCACTGTCTTTCTATCGAGACATCCTGTCTCCTGGTGCTCGGGGCATTCACCTCCTGAGTCAATAAATTCTTGTACCGGCCCCAGCAAAAGCCATCATCTGCTTGCTCACTTTGCACGTTCCCCTGGTGCATCAGTGTGTGCATCTCTGCAGTCGTGCAAGAGGCCGAGCTGGAGCTGGCTCAGACAGAGCAGAATGAGGCGGGAAGTGTTCTGCATGATCGTGTCCAGCAGCATCGCGATGCCAAGCGGTCCAGATGCCCATAAAGCACATCTTATTCCAGCATCTGTCCTGGTTAACAGGGCACAGAGCGCAGTCCGCTGACAGGCCGGTAGATCAAAGCTGCCTCTCTGTCCTAACCCTCTCACAGGAAGGCTGAGACACCAGCTCCAGATGTTTCCAGCCAGCGGGGCTTTAAATCTACATCCAAAGTGGAATGTTTTCCAAAAACTGGGGCATGTGGGTTTGATAACAGTATCCAGGCCAGCGCAGGGAAAACCGAGCGGCCGGCTCAGATGGGGTCGGGGGGACGGGTGCTGAGTTGCCCACTGAGTCCCCCATGGGTACAGCTGCAGCAGCGGCTGCCCCTGGGGCTCGGTGACGAGCAGCCCTCGGAAACCTGAAGGTGTAGCAGCCTCCGTGATGACTTGCTTCTGATTCCTCCAGCTGCAGGATGCCCTGAAGTGTCAACACTGCAAAAAGCAGTTCAAGTCCAAAGCTGGGCTGAATTACCACACCATGGCTGAACACGTCAGCAAGGTAAGAGAGCCGCGAAGCTCTCATCTCACACCTTGTTTCTCCTCTCCCCGAAGCTGCAGATGCAGAGGACGAAGCAGTCGCCAGTTCGCTTTCCTTTGTCTTTTCAAAGGAGGGGTTCCCAAGGCCGTCTTTGCAGCGTCTCGCATACTGCTGAGCGCGGGCGGGAGCCTTCCCCCTTCCTTGCCGAGCAAAGCCGTTCGTCCCCAGGCAGCTAGTTAGCTTTGTGTTCATCCCTGGGCGCAGAGCAGAGAACTGCAAAAACGAAACAGGATTTCAAATCCCAGAATGGGGGAAGGTTCCGTGAGTGCGGTGAGGCGGCTTTTGCGGGGCAAAGCTCTGTTTCCAAACCCGTGCCCTCAAATCCGGGACGGATGGGTGCTGCTTCGCGCAGATCCCCAAATCCCAACGTGTTGCTCTCCACCGTCCACGTGAGAAGTAGCCGCAAAATTTGCCACGAACAAAATCTGGCAGGCAGCAATTTAGGTGCTGCTCTTAAAAAGGCCGGTTGGGTACGCCTCTGAGATAGCAGGGCAAGGCATAACCCGATCTCTACATGTCCCGTGTTTACCAGTTGTGACTTGTCTTTTACCTGTGCATTGACCTCCCGCTCTTTAGCCTGGCTGGCGAATTCTCTGTGCAGGAACTGCTCATGGATTTCTCAGTTAGCCCTTTGAGTGCAGACACGGGAAATGCGTGAGCAAAGCTGGCACTTAGCAGCGAAGCCGCGAAGCAGCGGGAGACCCAGCTTGAATAACGCGAGGTTTGCCGCCCGCCCGGGGCAGCTGCTGCGAGGCAGGGCTTTGCCACCCACTCCTGGCACAGAGGACATGAGTAAATGGTTGACTCTGTCGCTTCTGTTACTTCCTTGTTTCCAGCCTGTTCCTGTGGAAACCGCTGGACTTGGTGAACAGGAAGAGCGGGAAAGGCTGAGGAAAGTGCTAAAGCAGATGGGAAAACTGAAATGCCCCAATGAGGTACAAGAACGATTCCTGTTTCTTGTTCTGTGAAAAGGCGGAAGGAGTGAGCCCTGAGGCAGAGGGGATGCTCTCCGGGCTCCCCTCGGCGCGCTCTCGACTTCTCACACCGCTCCGCCGTAGCTCAGCACTCCGTGTCCCCGTCCCCGTCCCGCTAGCTCCAGGCGCCGTCCTAGCAGCAGGGTGGCAGCAGGGCAGGGTGAGGAGGGCCGAAGGCCGAGCTCTGCCTCTCGAACCCAAAAAGGGGCACGGCGCTGCTGTGGGCCCCCAGGCACAGCGTAAACTAAACCGAACCGCACCGAAACGGTGCCCAGCCGGTTGCAGACAAGTCACGAACAGGTAACGGGGGCGTGTGGCTGAGGTTTGTCTCTGCAGGTGGTTTGCTCGCCGCGTAGCGCGCGCGGCAGCGCGTGCCCGCCACGCTCGCCGCTCCCTGCCCGCCGTCTGTGTGGCCGGGGAGCCCTGGCCGTGTGTCAGAGCAGGGCAGGTAGCTCAGGGGGACCGGGGCTGCTCCCTCTGCCTCTCCGTGTCACCGCCGTGGGCACCTGGCAGCCAGGGGGAGAGGGGCTGGCCGGCTGCCTGGCGGTCCCCGGTGTGTCGGAGGGGTTTGCGGAGCAGGACGTGTTCCTGCCGTGCCCGGAGCAACGGCACCGGGACCATTTCAGCACGGGCGCCCGAAACCACAGCCCTCCCTCACCTCTCTCTTCCCCCCTTTTCTCCCCAGGGCTGCGCGGCCAACTTCTCCAGCTTGATGGGCTACCAGTACCACCAGAAGCGCTGCGGCAAGCAGCTCGCCGAGGCCGACAAGCCCGTCTTCAGCTGTCCACACTGCGGGAAGAAGTACAAATCCAAGGCTGGCCACGATTACCATGTGCGGTCAGAACACCCGGCCTCGGTGAGCCCCCCGGACACCTCCGCAGCCCGAGGAGCGGGGCCATCCCTCCCTGTGGGGGACTGCAGAGCCGCAGAGCCTGTGGGCAGGACCGAGCCGGGCAGGGCCGGGCCGGGCAAGGCAGGTGCAGACGTCGGACTGATGTTGTTTTCTCCCTTCTCGTCACCGCACGCGCGCGTTGTACCTGGCGGTGTAGGTGGGGAACGGGCGACAGCCCCCTCTGCCCATCCCAAAAAGCAGGGAGCGTGGATTTAAACGAGGGGAGTGGCAGGCGGTGTTGTTCCCCAGCAGCCACGGGGGCTGCAGGGCTGTGCTCCAGCCAGCTCTGCATCTGTGATCTGCCAAAAAAAAAAAAAAAAAGAGATCTGATCACTCCCTCGGCAGCCAGCAAGCGCCGGCTGCTTGCCACTGCTGCGGTGGCAGGATGCATCCCTGGGGAGCATCCTGCTCTGTGCTGATGATCCCTCCTGACAGCGCACCTGACTCTAATAACCCCGTAACCCTAATAAACGGAGACGTTTATACGCGTGGGAAGTCCGGGAGCACGAAAGGACGCGATCAGCCCAACGCTTGGGCCGTGTGCTTGTGGGGGGAGGTGGACGTGCGCCTGTGGTCCCCGTGCTGGTGTCCCTGCGGCCCCACACCTGCACGCAGCAGGTCTGCAAACAGCCCAAACCCACGGGTCCCCATCCCAGGGCTGGAGAGCTCTCCCCTTCTCCCCTAGTCACAAATCTTGTCTCTTTTGCAGCCGCCAGAGGAGCCAGAGGTGAAGCCAGAGCCCAGCCCCGTGGAAGATTTTGAAAGGACCCCAAGCGGCCGCATCCGTCGCACGTCGGCCCAGGTGGCCGTCTTCCACCTGCAGGAGATAGCCGAGGATGAGCTCGCCAGGGACTGGACCAAGCGGAGGATGAAGGACGACCTGGTACCTGAAACGAAGCGGGTAAGAGGCTTTGATTCCTCCTCGCTTTGAGCTAGCTGTGCGCAAGCATCCTGGCACGGCAGCGAGGCCTCAGGTGGCCGAGGCCTCACGTTCTCGTGTTCTGTGCGGGCAATGAATTAGCAGCGAGGGCACATTTCTTGCTCAGCAGCCCGCCCAGCACAGGCTGAGCCCCGGAGCTGCCTCTGTGAGCTGGAGGCTCCGCATGAGCCTGCCAGGAGGCAGCTTTGCCTGTTCCATTGCCAGCACCCAGATCGAAACAGAACGAGAGCCGGTGCTGTGTGGGCAGTGGTGAGGTCGGGGTCTGGCCCCGAGGATGTCACGGAGGAAGGTCGTGGTCTGGCAATGTGCAGGGTGACGAGCGAGGAGCACACGAAGAGAGAGCAGGTCAGGTCTACAACAATCACCTTGTCAGAGAGCAAGGGCTCCCCAGGCAGAATTTCGGCACTTCCATCTCTCCTGCTTAATTTCTGGGAGACTCTTCCCAGGAGGAGAGGTGGTGTGCTCTCTTCTCCCCCTCGGTATTTGCAGTCCTCTTTTCCTCCTTGCTCTCGACTTTGGGTATTTTGTGTCTGAGCTGAGGGAGGAGCCCGGACAGCAGGTCCACGTGGACGCCAGCACACAAAGACCTCGTAAAGGTTTCAGCCCCTGGCACAACAGCTCCGTGAACTTCTCTTTGTGTTTTTTTATGAGACGTTTCTTGTGTTCATGGTCTAATTGTTTACGCTTAACGCGTGAGCGCCGTCCCAGCGCTAAGAAAACAGAACTGCTGTGAGGTTGGTGGAAGCTGATGGGCGTTGAAGATGAGAAGGGGAGAGTTAGCCCAGGTCCCGGGTGGCAGATGAGGCTTTGGGGCTGGAGGATGGGGACCTCAAGCCCTGTGCTGGCCCCAGCTGCCCCCAGATGAATTCAGAGGAGGTCAGAGCGCGGCGAGCGAACGCGTGCGGAGCTGCGAGCGTTGATCCGTGGGCGCGTCTTGCAGCGGCTGTCACGTTCCCTTGACAACACTCTGAAATCTCATCTGCTCAGTCTGTGACATTTTCTCTCGAGGCGCGGTGCTGGTGGGAGGCAGGTTCTGCCCGGGGAGGCAGGGGGAGCACACTGCCTTCAGCATGCCCTGCTGGGCCCCACGCTGCCCTGCAGGGTCACGTCTGCACCGCTCGGGACTGGTCCTCGTTCAGGAGCTGCTTCGGCTGAGGATACAGGACTGCGGGGTACTGAGGGACTCAAACACGCTGGCAAACACCCAGCTACAAAAACAGCCCCGAAGCGGCCCGTTCCTCCGCGTCGGCTTCAGCCTTGCTGGCAACCCACGGACGCTGGGGCTGCAAAAAGACAAATCCTGCTTAACCATGACCAGGGCAGGATGGTTCCCGGGAAAGCTGCCCCCCCCCCAGCACCTTTTCTTCCCATGAAGAAGACGTTTCCAGCCCTTTGGAGCGTGCTGCCAGGCCTGCAGACCCCTCGGACCTCGGGAGAGGTGGGATGTCGGGGGTCGGTGGCAGACGGCAGCCGCACCTCGCAGCAACACCTGGGGGTGTGCAGGGCCCTGGAAGGTACCGATGCTTCCAGCTCCAGCCAGCACCTTCCTGGGAGCACGCACGCTGCTCACCGTTTGCTTTGGAGCAGGACCTGCTCTGTCCCCGAGCTCTCCCGTGCCACGCCACGGTCCTAGCAGCCAGTGGGGACATCGAGGGGGGCGAGGAAGAAAGCCACCCCCTGCTCCGTCCTTCCCCAAGCAGCGAAGCTCTTCCTCGGGGGAGGGCGTGCAGCTCCTCAGCAGCCGGTGGGACTCGGGGTTTGCCAGCATCCTGCCTCTCCCCCATCTCCTCTGGGTGCCCCCCGGCAGGCGCAGCCCCCCTGCAGCCCCCCCGCCACATTCTGCCCGCCGTGGCCGTGCCGCAGCCGGCCCTGGCCGGGCTGGGATGCTGGCTCAGGATCCCGTTGGTGGCCCGTGGTGGGACGCCTTCGCCTTTCCCCGGGAGGATGGATTCCTTCTCACCAAAGCCATGGCATCAGAATAAACGATTGCTGCTCGGATCCCAGGCCTCGCAATGCCTTCATTCTGCGCTAACCAAATCCAGCACTTCTAAATATACACTGGAGTCTTATTTTCTCGCTCCGATCTTTATTTGCCTCTGGATAAGCTGAACCAGATGAGCTATTTCACAACGGCCGCTTGCTGAGGATGTCGGCTGGGGAAGGGCACACCCCTGCTGCTTTTCTGGGAAAAAAATCTCCTTTCCAGAAGCCCCGCGAAGATGGTGCCAATCCTCCGACCCTCCTCCGGCCTTCGGAGCCATCCCCTACCTGCAGCAAGGCCCAGCTCGGCCTCAGTGCCTTCAGGCTTTGGGCAGGGGGGTGAGAGGCTGGGGGACCCCGTGGTGGAGGTGGCGGCGGGCTCCCGGCTCTGCACGGGGGTGCCCCGACCCAATTTGGAGGCCGGCGTGGGAGAAACAGCCTCCTAGAGCGGAGGGAAGAGGTGAGCAGGGAAAAAAACACCCTGGAAATCCGGCTGGTGGATGGGCTGGTGCCTTCGCGGCTCCCCCGTGGAGCAGCTCGTGCTCCCGGAGGTTTTAGGGAGGGATGTCTCGCGCTGCCACGAGCCCAGCTCCAGAGGTGCTGAGCCCAGCAGGATCGGGGCCGGACGGAAGGGGAGCTCGCAGCAAAGCGCTGGCGCGGGCCAGTCAGCAAGCTCGAGGGCAGAAGTCATCCGCGGGCTCGAGTTTTTTAAGAAAACCCCCACGTTGGAAGCGGAACGCATTCCTCGACCAGAAAAATCTGGCTCGGGTCTGTCCCCCAACACAATGGCCCTGCGATCCGGGCAGAAGCCGGCAAGTCCCGGAGCCAGGCTGAGCCCCGAGGACTCGGCTCAGCGGTGGCCGAGCTGGCTCCTAGCAGGGGGGCTCAGGTGAGGACCCCCCCGGGACCGTTCCTCCTTCCCTGCACACCCTCCCGGCCGTGCTCTGGTTTGCCTCCCAGATGCAATTAGCTGCGGTTTGCACGGGGCAGGACCACGGAGGGATCGGAGCGCCGTGCCCCGTGCTGCAGCGGGTCGGCTCGGACGGGGCCTGCGTGCTTCTCGTTTGCTGCGATGTATTTTGGGGAAGGGGAGAGCCGTCCAGGGACAGCGGAGAGGGTTGAAATCTGCAAGTTAACGAAATCAAACTGCCAGTCGCAGAAAAGAAGCCTTCCCACCCCGGCATCCTTCGACTGTTCCGAGGAGATGGGCCGCGGCCAAAACCAGTTGTAGCTGTTTAATGATTTGGCCCCGAAGATTTTCACTTACAGGCTGTTTGAGGAAAATAAATGGAAGAAAATAAAATATTCCATGCCTGGGGCTCCTTCTTAATAGAGACATAAAGATGGCTTTGACATTCCCAGAACCGCAGCGCCCCAGGAAGACATGGGATTTGCATGTCATTGTGCGGTGCCTGTTGGAGCAGAGCAGGGAGGGATTTTTTTTCTCCGGAGTGGGAAGCCGGAGCAGCAGAATCCCCACCTCTGATCATCCCCCCCTGCCTCCTCCCCGGGGACACGCAGGGGGAGAGGTTGTTGCCGGGGCTGCGTGCGGTTACCGTTAATGTTTGCTCATTCATGGGATTGATTGGCTTTTAATTAAGGAGGCCGCTCGGCGTCCCGGCTCTCAGTATCAACGACAAAATGAGCCTCCTGCGTTCTCCCCTGGAGGTGGCATCGCCTTCCCCGGGCGGGGGGTGGGGGGCAGTCGGTGGATGCCCTGTCCCAGCGCTTCAAAGGGCTCTGCTGGCATCTCGGCGGCCACAAGGCATGGCAGAACAGCAGCACGCCGGGGCTCGGGGGATTTTTCCACGTCCGTCCTCACCAACGTCCGTTTTGCAAGTCCCTTTGCCCCTGCCCTTTGTGTGGAGCCCCTCTCCTCCCTTCTCCGGCTGCGGGCCGGAGAAAAACCACAGCTGGGAAAGAAAATTCGGCCAGCTGCCTCCCCGCGGCGTCCGAAGGGCGAGCGCTGAGCCCTGGGGGCACGTCTTGAAGGAGCAGCCTGGCTTTGCACCTCCTCGCAAGTGTGGTTTGAGCATCCTTGCTCAGGGTTACATCGACGAGCCGGAGGAGCCCCGTCCCAAAAGCTGCACGGGCACCGCGCCGGGCAGGCTCACCCAGCCGTGCTCTGCCACCGAGTGAGCTGAGCAAGGTCTTGAGGACACGAGCAGCATCCCCTGGTCCTTGCCAAGCTTCTGCTCGTTCGGCCAAGGGCGGCTCCAGCTGAAGGAGGAGCAGCTGCAGGTAGGGCCACGCGCCCCGGCGCCGGGCAGGAGGTGCCCGCGGACGCGCTTTGCGTGGGCCGAACACGCAGAAACGGAGCTGGAAGGGCCCAGCCCGCTAGGCTAACCCTCCAAGTCGCTAATAAAGCAGTAATTAAAAGCACTTGGAAGGCGCAGCGCTGCCAGGAGGAGAGGCAGAGACTCGAGAGCCTCTCATTGTTCGCCGGGCCGTACCCGTTAACCGGTGGAAGGCGGCCGCGGGGGCTCTTCGAGCTTGGCTCTGTCCCCTCTGCCCAGCGTGTGGGGTTACGAAACGCGGTCGAGGGGCTGCTCCGACACGAGGCCTGGCCCCGAGCAGCCGTGGGGAGCGTGCCCCAGGAGCTGGAGCCTTCCCTCGTGTCACTGCCTGGAGGTGGCCACGGTTCCTGCCCTGCTCTGCCATCCCCACCGCCCCCCATTCCCACTGTCCCCTGGCTGGTGGCAGGAGAGCCACCCCTGTGCTGCACAGTGCCCTAAGGGGGGGGGCATCCCTGGTAGAAGCTTCCCAACCCATTTTCGGCCCCAGTTCGCTCCTCCAGGGGGAATGGGGGGGAGTCAAAACCCGTTTGGAGAGCAGGGCCCCCCCCCAGGACCTGTGTGCGCGCCGCTCTGCTAACAGCTTCCCGTTGTTTTGCAGCTCAATTACACCCGGCCGGGACTTCCAAAGCTCAACCCGAGGCTGCTGGAAAACTGGAAGAACGAAGTGAAGGAGAAGGGCCACATCAACTGCCCCAACAACGTAAGGACCGCTTCTCCTCCCCGCGCCGGGCTGCTTTCACCCCTCAGGAGGCAGGGGGGGGGAATTTTGGGGGCAGAAACCCCCGGCTCTTTCCGGCGCCGAGGCCGCGGCAGTTTTGTTGCTGCTCAGCCCCAGGTTCCGGCTGCTCTCCCCACGCAGCGCGGGCTGGAAGCGCGTCCCCTGTCAGTGCTCTCCAGCACGCGGGGGGCTCGGGCATCGCCCCCCCCGGTCCTGGGTGCTGGGGGGAGGCAGGTGAGCTCGCAGCGCCTGCGGCGGGCTCTGGGGCTGCTTTTGGGGAGCTCCAGCCCCAGCGCAGGGCGAAGGCTGCGTGCTCTGTGCCTAGGAGCCCTTTTATGCCCAGAACCTGCCTTTCCCAGGGTAAAGCTGGGGCTGGTTTTAAGTCTTTTTTTTTTTTTTTTTTTTTTTTTTTTTGGGTGCATTTTTGTTGTTTTTTAAGCGCTGGGATAGGCAAAGGCCTCCGGGACATGGTGCGTGTGCTTCATCTCGCTGTAAAACGCAGCCTTGGCCTGAGCTCGCAGGGAGGTGAGCTCCACCCTCGCGCTGGGCCGTTGATTTATAACGTGAAACAAAGCCGTAGCAATGGGAATTTGGAGCGGGGCTCTTACCACAAGGCCGGGGGAGACGCACTGCCTAATTAATGTCATACACAGGCACTTTGAAAAGACGTTGCTCAGAAACTGGTCATGCTGCTGCCCTGGTGATTTCTCTTCTCCGTTAAGCGTCTGCTGTGGCTCCAAGAACTCCCGTAGCCCAGCAGGGCCTCCTGACTGCTCGCAAATGTACGTTTTCCACGGAGACGTTTAGGGGAGACGTTTCTCAGGGGGCTGTGGCCACATGACTGCCGTTAGCGCTAATAGGAAACGTGTGACCAGAGCCCTCGGCACCTCGCACAGCATTAACCTCCTGCTGCTCAGCCTGGACCCGTGGCCTCGCTGGCGCAGCAGGCTCCTGGCCACGGGGTGGAGGAAGGCCTGGAGACGAGGGGGAATGGTGGCCAACCTTCCTGCGTTTCTTTCCGCAGTGCTGCGAAGCCATTTACTCCAGCGTCTCGGGGTTGAAAGCTCACCTGGCCAACTGCACCAAGGTAGGTCCCGCCTATTGCGCCTTCGGCTTGGAGGTGGGCTTGGGCTTGTGTCCTTTTGGAAGAAGCAGGCCAAGGGACAAAAGGACGGGGGTTAAAGGACCGTGACCGCGTTCCTACGGCTGCCAGCCAGTGCCGAGGGGAGGTGGAAGATGCTGCGGCCGCTCCCCGGATCCTGCCCGCAGGGCGCAGCGGCCTCAGCACCCCGGCTGGAGGCAGGACAGGAGGAGGCCTGCTGCGAGGGCTGGCCGAGCCGTACCACTGCCATCGAGCTGTCACCACTCAGCCCCTTGCTCTGGTCCAGCCTCTCGCCCTCAGCACCCTCCTCCTGGGCAGGATCAAACCCCCAGCCCCGGGCAGCCGACGGTGGTGAGGCTGCAGCCCAGCAGACGTCGTGGAGAGCTTTTATCTCTTGGAGGAGAGCCCTTGTACGAACATCTGACCCAAGGACAACCCGCAGCAGCCCCTGCACAGCTCCTGCAGCCCCTGATTTAGTCGCAGCTGTGGCCAGCGCCTCTCCCAGCCAGGTGCTGAGCACTGCCGGGAGCCGAGGGTGGCTCCGGGCAGGCCGAGCAGCGGCACTGCCGAGCGCCGGGGGCTCCGGTGGCCTGCGGCCTCCGCGGGAGGAGGGATCGGGAGCTCAGCGTAGGTCCCTCGCCTTGGAACTGAGCGAGCTCGTAAAGCTTTATGCCCTGAAACGTTTCCAGCTGCAGCTTCCATTGAATGCAGCTTCCAGGAGGCAGCTCCAACGCATACCCCACGGTTATTAAAAACACAAACTCCCGCGCTCCTCCAACACGAGCTGGAACATCAACCCCTAATGAGATCATTTAGAAAATGGGCTGCAGAGATCCGGCAGAAGCAGCGGAGTTTATACAGGATAAAAGTGCAAACGCAGGAGGCTCCTGCAGTCCCTTTGCTAGGTTTCTGAGGGAAAACCAGACGTTTTCTGCCTGGTTCTGCTGTCACTGCTCTGGTGCCTGTGCACAGGAGGTTGCCAGGGCCTGCAGGCGAGCCTGGCATAGCCCACGCTGGAGCGAGGTGCTGGGGGTTGGCTCTGGGGGGCTGCTGGTCCCAGCCCCGCTGGGTCTGCCCACCCCAGCCGCAGACCGTGCCGGTGGCCTCTGCTGCAGCGTGTCCCCCGTGCGCTGCCACCACCAGTTCTGCCCTGGTGGAGTTTTGCAATGGGTACAAGCACTGCCAAGTCCAGAGTAACCCACGGAGTCCTTCCATAGCTGGCCTCGGCGATCCCTCCAGGAAAATCCTACGGAGCGCTACCAGGAGTGGAAGAGGCTCCGGGGCAGTGCCCCGTCCTCGGTGGGGATCGATGAGCTGAGCTGATTTTTACACCGGTATTTACGGAGAGCCAGGCCCGCCCGCATCCTGCCCGTCTCCACAATGCAAAGACCTGTCTTAGGGCAGATTTACAGCCCAGAGCCAGCCACGGAGAGGTTCCCACGGAGCTGTGTACATATTGCCTGAGGGGCCCATCCATAACCCCCTCGTCAGTAGAGAGCCCATTATCCCCCCCGTGCCGTGAACTGCGGCAGAGCCGGGCGATCCGTCATCCCCACGAGGGCTCTAATGCCAGGGATCCAGCGGTAGCCGCAGCTCTTTGACAGCGTAAAAGGGAAATGAGGTGAGTCTGTCGGACGTAAATTAGACGAGGGCTCATTCCCCGTAGATCACAGCTCTGCTGACAGCGAGGGAACGGGGGCGTCTGGACGCACAAGGGGTCGGCGCAGCGTCACAGCCGACGTGGGTGATGCACAGGCAGCAAAATTCGGCGCTCGCCGCCCTCCGGGGACCCCGGGGAGCTTTGGGCTCTGCCTGGGGCTGCCCGCGGATGCTCTGTCTTGCAGGGGGACCACTCGGTGGGCAAGTACCGCTGCCTCCTCTGCCAGAAGGAGTTCAGCTCCGAGAGCGGGGTCAAGTACCACATCATCAAGGCTCACTCGGAGGTAAGAAAGCGGCTGGGGCTGCTCCGGGTCCCTGCTGCCACGCGCTCGGTCTGCCCCTCTCCAGCCACTCAGATCTGCCGGGAGCAGGGCACAGCAGCTCAGCAGTGCTGGGACAGCATCCGGGCAAGGCATGGACGGGGGGGGGGGGGGGGGGGGGGGGGGGGCTCACCGCTCCCCTGCGGGTCCCCAAAACCTCCAGGCTGCGCGTCCTGGGGAGGTGGCGCCAGCAGGGTGTGGGGCAGCTGGGGCTTGGGAAAAGGGGGCAAGAGAGCCCTGGGCTGGTGCGAGCCGTGGGGCTGTGCCCGGGCCGAGGCGGGTCCCTAAGCAGCCCCGTTGTCACCCCGTGGACGCAGAACTGGTTCCGAACCGCCGCCGAGGCCAGCCGGAAAAAGAAAAGCAGGGAGCAGCTTTCTTCCAGCAAGGAGGAGAAAAAGAAAAGCACAAACGGGAAGAAAAGGGGGAGAAAACCCAAGGAGAGGCCTCCGGAAATATCCCCCAAAGGCAAAGAGAGCGTGGCGGCAAAGACTAATCACAAGAAGAGCCCCGAGCACTGGGAGGGCTCCCGCTGCAGCCCCGCCGGCGAGGAGCGCGTCCCCAAGCCCCCCAGCCACCCCCGCAAGGGGGGAGCCAGCAAGGTGCCCGAGAAGTGAGAGCTCAGAGACTCGCCTGCGAGGATTCGTTTACAGCCCAGGGTAACAGGGGGGGGGGGGGGCGCTCCCGGTTTTCTGTCCCCCCTCCTCCTTTCCCTTCCTCTCCCCCACCCTCCGCTCACCCCCATTTTTAAAAAAAAAAAAAAAAAAAAAAAAGGAAAAAAAAAAAAAGACGGAAAATACCAATTAACCACTTCAAGCAAATCATGGACCTCGTTTCACACTGGAAAACAAACAGGACCGAGCAAGCTGGACCGTTCTCCCCCCCCCCCCCCCCGGGGGGGGGGCCCCCCCCCCCGCCCCC
>NC_048912.1:14312832-14316951 GCF_011077185.1 Oxyura jamaicensis
GGGGGGGGACCTGGTGGCACTTTGCCCGCAGCGGGGGGCTGCGTGGGGACGTGGACCTGCTCCGTGGTGCCTCAGCGGTGCAGGGGGGGGGGTCTGGGGGGGAAGGAGCGGGGAGGTGGCACGGAGCCGGGAGCCCCTGGGTGCTGCCATCCCCGTGTGGGGTGCAGGAGGGGCTCCGGAGGTGCTGAGCGCGTACAGACCCCTGGCTGGTGGTGGGAGAGGGGCTGCCGGAGGGCTGAAAGTTGCAGGAGTGCTGCGAGCGGCCAGGGAAGGGCCCCAAAGGTGCCCGGCCACGGCGTCGCGTCCGTGCGGGGAGTCGGCAGCCGCGGGCGGGCATCTCCAAAGGACTCGGGCCCCGTCCTGCCCCCGTCCCAAAGGTGCTGATGGCCCGGGAGAGGGGAGCAGCAGTTCGGGCACCCGGCTCCTCGGCCGGGCCGCGGGAGGCGTGCAGTGGGGACACAGGGTCAGCATGGAGTGACAATCACAGGTCCTGCCTTCGGGCGAGGCCCAGGCGCGTTGCACCGAGCCGCGTCCGAGCCCGGCCACGGGAGCCGCCGCAAGGCACCTCTTCCCTTCCTTGATTTCTTTTCGTGTCTGTGTTTTCCCGCACCGGTCTCACCGTAACACCTCGCTCTGGCCTGGAGCAAAGGGTCCCCAGGGCAAGCGGTGTCCGTCCGCAGACAAAAACCAGGCTACCTCTGTCCTTGGGACACGGACACGTCCCGCTGCCGCCCCCGGGGCGCCCGTGGCGCTTTTCTCTTGGCAATGGAACAGAAAAAACCTCCGATGGGGTTTTCCTCCGTTCTGTTCCCCCGCCTGGGGCTCGGGAAGGGGGTGTTTGGGGAGGAGAGGTTCTGCTTTTTTTTGTTTTGGTCAGTGAAAATCTCAGCCCTCGGGTTCCTGTGCCGCTCCTCGCAGCCCGGCCTCCACCCGCCACCGTCTCAGCGCCGTTTCCCCACTCCGAGAAACCACTGGGTAATTAACATCCTTCTCTGCTGATGAATCGTTAGAGCCCCGGGGGCTGACGGGGACAGACATCGGTGTCCGAGGCCGGGCTGGCTTCTCTGGAGCTCATGCCCCAGCCGCCGGCAGCTGGATGCCAGCACCTGCCCGGCCATGAGGGAACCCTGCCGTTGCCTCGGGCTGTGAAGCAATTAGTCAGAAAGCTTAATTAGTCGCTGGTTGCTGCCTGCGCTTCATCCGATCTTTGTTTTGGTGGTATCGTCGGTACAAATCTTATCTCTGCGGGGCTTGCGAGGAGCTGCAGGACCTGGGGTGTCCCAGGCTCGCTCAGCGGGGACGTGGGGACGTTGTCCCGCTGTGCCGTGGGTTTTCTCTGCGTTTCAGAGGCTGCCGGGGCTGGGGTTGGGTTTAGCCGCACGCTAGCGGTGGGAGCGACGCCTAGGAAAGTCCACAGACTTCCTCCAGGAGGGATTAATCCCTTCTCGTCAGAAATTCGGGGCCGTGGGAGGCGAGCAGGGACAGCATCGGGATGCCAGCATCCCAGCCAGGGACCTGGGGGGGGGGCAGGCGAGGGGTGCCGCGTGCTGGGGACGGAGATCCCGGTGGTGCCGGTCCCGGGCTGGCTGGGAAACTCCTCAAACCCCGCGTGAAAGCAGCTCCCCCGTCAGAAGGAAATTCTGATGAGAAATTGAACTCTTCAGGGTTGGTTTTTTTTCCCTTAGAAGTTCACCCCCCCCCCCCCCCAGTCGTTACTCGGTGAGGAATACGTTCTCCCACTGCTTTCTTCTCCATAAAGAACTACAAAAAGCATTAATGGCCGTCAAAGCCCAGGGATAAATTTCTTCTCAAGCGTGGTCACGCCGACGCAGCCGGCGGTGAGGACACGACCTGGCCCGGCACCGGGAGCTCCCGGCTGGGGCTCAGAGACGGGGCTGAAGTGGGAGGCGAGGGGCAGAGCGTCCCTGGAAGGAGCCGGCTTCGTGCAGCATCCCCCAGCACACTGCAGCCGAGTCTTCAAAGCCAAGCGAGCGCACGTCCCTCGTGTCCCGGGTCCCCCTGAGCGCCATCCCCCCCCCCAAGGGCAGAGGACATTTTGCCCCGGGGGCGCGCGGTGCCGCCGCTTTGTGCTTGGTGGGCGCCCCAGGGGAGGTGGGCGCCTGAAACCGAACGGGTGGGGGGACAGCAGGGTGCTGGGGCGAGGCTGGCGCAGCGGCGAGCTCGGCCTCGGCCGTTTCATCCCCTTCCCGATGGGATTTGGAGACGTGGTTGTGCCGGGGAGGCGGCCGACCCGCTGCCCTGCTGCGCAAGGTGTCACTTTGGGGCTCGGGTGGCACCGGCCGCCTAAATCCATCTTCACGCCGCCCGCACCCGCACATCACCAAGGAAAGGGCTAAACCCTCCGCGTGCTTGGGGACGGGCGGGCTCGGACCCATCCCTCGCACGGAGCCGGCCCCGAAAACGGCTCCGGCAGCATCCAGCGCCGGAATTGGCCGTGAAACGCGGCGTGCCGGCGAGGTCGGGCACCGAGCGTCCCCCGGGGGGGGGCAGGCCGCTGGCGCACATTAAGGCCGGGACCGTTTTGTTCTTTTCTTTCTCTCCTCGTGACACCCATCCCACGGCATATCCGAATGTTTCTCGTCAATGCCAGTTATTAGTGCATAAGTGTATTTTGGGGAAAAAAGCAAAATGGAAAAAAAAAATAATAATAAAAAAAAGAATTTTCAATTTATCACTTGTAACCATATATATAAATATATAAATATATATATTAAAAAGTGTTTATTTGCAAAAAATAAAATTGTTTTAACAGTAAACTATCTTATAATAAACTCCCGATTTGTGACGATCTGTTCTTTTGTTAATCATTGACAAATCCTCAGTTTGAGAGTACTGTAACAAGCAGCTATTAACCACAGCGCCGCTGAGCACCGAGGAGGGATAACTCTATGTACTGTATGTATTAAAAGCAGCTGTATCGAATAAATGTTTATTGATTTTTTATTCTTATTATCATCATCATCGTTATTTTGCAGTTTGGCGCGAGGGTCTGCTGGAAGCGGGCAGGGCGAGCGCTGCCGTTCCCCTCCTGGGTAGTGAAATCCCTCCTGGGCACGGAGCTTTGCTGCTGAGCAGGGGCTCCCTCGGTTGAGTTTCCCCTGCATCCAACTCCTTAAAATCACCTTCAGAGGTTTTTTCCCAGCACCCCAAGCCCCGCAGGAGCAGAATGCCTTGCACCCAATGCTCCCGGAGCCCCTCCGGAGCTGTGGGGCTGCCGTGGGGCAGCTCGGACCCCACGGGGCAGTCCCGGGACTTGTTGCCCCACGGTCTGAGCCGTGTACGTGGGGATGCGGTGGGCGATCTCCGAGCTCAGCCCCTGCTTTTACCCCAGGAGCTTGGCGCTGGTGCTCGGAAGCAAAACATCCAGCTGCGACGTTCCCAGCGGCGCGGGGAGGATCGGCTCCATTTTGTCCTTCCTTCGCGCACGGCCGGCCGAGGAATCCCCCAGGGACGGCCGGGTTTTGTGCCACTGGCTCAAGCCTTGGTGTGGCAGAGCAGGAGCCCAGCGGTGCCCCTCCGCCCCCCCCCGGCAGGGGACAGCCCCCCAAAATAAGGCCGGGGGTGAGGAGCGGCCCCCGCAGCCGTCCCCCCACTGGCAGCCGTGGCGTGGGAACAAACCCTCTGCGCTTCCTCATGTCTCTTTTGGCAGCCTCCCAAACGAACATCAGATGCAGCCCGTTCCCCCCAGCGCTGACCGCTAACCCCGCGTGCTTCCCAGAGCCCGAGGGACCACCCTGAAGCGTGACAACGGGGGGGGGGGGGGGGGTCCTGAACGGCGCTTTCCCTGCACCCCCCGGGCACCCTAACGTGCACCCCAGGGTGTGGGAATCGCCGGCTGCACCCCTCGGCTGCTCACGCGTGGGTGCTCCTGTGCAGCACAGCACCCACCCAGGCTGCACGGCACCCACTGGAGTCCCACGGGATCCGTGTCTGCCTACAGCAGCCACCCGTGCCCACAGCACCCACAGGAGTCCAACAGCCCCCACGCGTGCCCTCAGCACCCACATGAATCCTCACAGCATCCCCCCACCCCCAGCCCTCAGCACCCCCCGAAGCCCCTCAGCACCCCCTGGATCCCCTCAGCACCCCCCGGATCCC
>NC_048912.1:14316961-14345189 GCF_011077185.1 Oxyura jamaicensis
CACCCCCTGGATCCCCTCAGCACCCCCCGGATCCCCTCAGCACCCCCAAAGCCCCTCAGCACCCCCCAAAGCCCCTCAGCACCCCTGGAACCCCTCAGCACCCCTGGAACCCCTCAGCACCCCCCGGATCCCCTCCGCACCCCCTGGATCCCCTCAGCACCCCTGAGCCCCTCAGCACCCCCCGAAGCCCCTCATACCCCCCGGAACCCCTCAGCACCCCCTTGATCCCCTCAGCACCCCCTGGATCCCCTCAGCACCCCCCGAAGCCCCCCTCACACCCCCCGGAACCCCTCAGCACCCCCATGCCCCTCAGCACCCACTTGTTCCCCTCCGCACCCCCACGGAGCCCACCCGGGAACTCCCAGACCCCACAGCAAGCCCCCACCCGTGCCTTCAGCACCCACGGGAGCCCCTCAGCAACCCCCGAAGCCCCCCCCCCCGATGCCCCGAAGCCCCCCGCACTACAAGTCCCGGGGAGCCCCGCGGCAGCTCCGCCCCGCCCGGCCCCGGCCTCGGCCCCGCTCCCGGCCCTGCCTCTCCCCGGCAGCGCCATGGCCGCGGCCCCGGCGGCCGAGGGGGCCCCGGCGGCACCGGACGGCAGGTACCGGGGGGGGGCGGCCGGCACCGGGGTTGTGGGGGGGCTACCGGGGGGCTTCAGCGGGGCTGGGGGCGACGGGGAGCGGAGCCGGAGCCCGGCCGAGGCCGCCCCAGCCCCGCCGGGGCCTCCCGGGGCAGAGCAGCGCCGGGGAACCGGGCACCGGGGGGGAGGGGGTGGGGGGGGGTGGGGAGTGAGGGGGGGGGTCCGGCCCTAAACAGGGCTCCCGGGGCTCGGTTCTCGTCCCGGGGGTGTCGAGAGGCTGTGGGGGGGGTCGTGGCTTCGGCAGCGTGCGGGAGCTGCCCGCGGCATGCGGTGCTCCCAGCCCGGGGTGAGGGTGCGGAGCCCGACGTCCTGCGGGGTCCCTGATTTTGGGGAGGGGGGGTCCAAAATATTGGGGGGGCTTCTCCCGGCATCGCTACGGCTGGTCCCGGTCCCGTGGCTGGGGAAGAGCGAGGGGTCGGCGTGTGTTGGGGTACGAGTGGCTGCCCGGGTGTGGGGCTGAACACGGAGGTGGTGGCGGTGCCCTGCTGGGGGACGGGGTGGGACGGGGTGGGATGGGGTGGGATGGATGGGGTGGGATGGATGGGGTGGGATGGAACAGGACAGGATGGGATGGATGGGGTGGGATGGATGGGGTGGGATGTGGGGCACAGGGCGCCGCGGGGTTGTGTAAGCCACGGGCACTGACCGCCGGGCTGCGGCGGAGCCGCCTGCACTGGGTATAAATAGTGGCGAGCTAATGGGATTGGAAGAGGAAGGTGTTCCCCCTGCCCCACAGAGCAACCGAGGTCCTTCGTGAAGCGCGGGGGCCTGACTCCATCCCCGTGCGAGACGTGGGGTGAGGTGGGGCTGCCTCCGTCCCCCCAGCTGCCTCCATCTCCACGCTGCCACCTCTGTTCCTGGCACTCTGGGCTTCCCGAAGCCTTTCTTTGCTCCCTGTAAGAGGTTTGCTCCCCAGCCTGGCAGGCAGGTGGCATCCAGCCCCTCTCAGCGCTCAGACAAGGGGGTCCTGGGGCAGCGCGGCCCCGCGGGGTGCAGGCGAGCGTCCTTGCTGTGCGCGGGGCTGTAGCGATGCCCCGCGGCCGGCACAGCTCCCGTGGGAAGGATTGGACCCATCTCAGTCATCGTGCTTTGCCGTGGCCCTTCCCCAAATCCCAAGGAGCTTCGGAGGCATCCCATGCCAGCAGACTGCTCCCAGGGGTGGCACCAGAGCCGATCCATCCTCCTGCGGGCGCCGCTTGTCTTGGGCTTGGGCACCCCCTGAGCTCTCCCAGGGATCGAGGGCGACGCTTGGGTTGCGGTGAGCACCAGGGGAAGAGCCGCCTGTGGCTCTGCTTCGTCCCAGCACCCCGGGAGAGGCAAGGTCCCGAGGTCTGCGCCGCCTCTCGTGGAGAACGTCCTCGTCTCAAACGTCCTCGTCTGAGCCCCCCCGCAGCAGCCTTTGTGCATTTGGACGGGCTTGTGCCTGCTCTTTTATTTAAGGCGTTTGGTTTTTAGGCTGAGCATTTCCTTCAGCCTTCCGTTCCTCGGGGGGATGAAGGGAGCTGAAGTGGCCGCCCCAGGACACCTTCATCCACCGTCACCGCCTCGCTTTGTCTCGTGATTTTAAGCCCAGCTCCCCCAGCCCTGCGATCACAGACTGGATTTGCGCTTAAAAAACTTCCAGAAGGGAGAAAAAAAGTCCGAAAATGTTCGCCCTGCGTGAGAGCTCAGGAACCAGGAAGCGAAGGAGCACACCCAGGGCCCAGCCCGCAGCGCCCTCGCCGTGCCAGCGCCGTCAGACGCCGAGCCCCGGGGGATTTGGTTTGCTGCTGGGATTAAAAAAGTCATCGCGGGTAATTCCCGTCCTACCTGGGAGCTCGGCTGGGACGTCGAGTGAGCCGCTGGGAGCATCGGTGCCGCCGCTCGGAGGTTTTAAACAAAGGCAGGAAAAAAAGGCACCAGTGCGATAAGGAACAATGACACATGGGCAAGGAGTTGCTCCGGTTCCGATTTCTGGTCCCCCTTTTTTTTTTCTTCTTCTTCTTCTGGAGAAAGATCAGAAATCGCTGCGGAAGTGGATTTTGGTTTTAAACTCCTGAAAGCGCTTTTCCAGAGAAAGGGGAGCTCGGAGGGGAAAGGCCCCTGGGATCGTTGGCGGTTTAATTGGCTTCGTTGGGGGCAGCAGCCGGGGCCGGGTCACCTCTCACTCCCCCGGGTCAAATCCTGCTCCTTGGGGGCAGCTCAGCGTGGCAGGGCCAGGGGGCAGCGGCTGAGACGTGGTTTGGTGTCGTGCTCTCCCGCGGCGGTCCCGTTGCCGGCGGGGGAGCTCGGTGCCACTGCCGAGCACAGGACACGCGGATGCCGGCGTCCCCAGCACCTCCGGAGCGTGTCCCCGGTGCTTTAGGGCCGGAGGAAAGGTCCTGCCCAGCTCCGGGCCTTCCCCTGCTCGATGCCCCAGAACACTCCTGCTCCCACCGCGTGCTGGGCACGGAGGCGGCCGCGACTTCGCGGGCGATTTCTCAGGCGCCGCAGGAAAACAAACCCGCGGGCTGGAGACAAGGAGGGGGGGGACACACGAGGGGGGCAGTGGCGGCGTTATTCTTAGCCTCCCTCGGTGTTGAGTTTCGAGGGCTTGTTTACTCCCGGGGCTGCCGAGCTCACGAGGACGGCGAGGGGCAGCTCCCTCCCCCCCCCTGCAGCCGGGCACCGCCAAGGGGGGGTCGGATCCGGCCGGCCCCTACCTGGGGGCTACAGGAGGGTGACAAAGCAGCCCCAGCGCGCGTGACACCGAGCCTTGTACAGCCCCTTTGGTGCCCCGTGGGGTGCCAGCTCCATCCCGGTGCCCCCCCGGTGCCCCCCACCGCCGCCGGCCGCACGCTCACCGAGCTGCCGCTGCCCCCGGAGCCGCGCGCCGGGGGTCAGAAGCCGCTGAAGGAGCCCCGGACCCAAACCACCGTCGTTTGTCCGCCGCCGGGGGGGTTCGGGGGGGTGTCCCCCCGCCCCCCTTGCCCCCCCCCCCCCCCGCTTTTTCTTTAATCAAGCCAGTGCTATTAATATCAGGTAATGAACGTAATCGCTGGGTTAAGCTATCCTCTTATGCACGCTGACCGCCCCGCGGCTCCCAGCAGAACACCGCCTCTCCTGCTGCAGAGATCCGGCCCCGTGAACCCCCCTCCGCCCCCCCCGGGGTCCTGCTGGGGTCGGTGACCCCCCCCCCGGTGCGTGGGGGCTCTCCCTGCATGGCTCGTCCCAAAGCCTCCGAGCCAAAATTCTCCCCGCGAGGGTCACGGCCATGAGCAGCCCCCCGGCTTACGCCAGCGTCCGCATATCGGGCTGCTGGGCCCTGGGGCCCGAAGGCAGGTGAGCTCCTCCTCTGCCCCTTTTTGGGGTGGCTTTGGGGTTTTCTTTCTTTTGTTTTTTTCTTTTTTTTTAAAAATTTTCCTGGGGTTGACCTGGCTGAGGGGGGGCTGCGAAATCACGGGCGGCAGCTGGGGGAAAGATCGGCTTCCCCGGGGGGGGGGCTCGGGGGGAGGATTTGGCGCCGTGTCCGCAGGGCATGGGACCAAGGAGGAGCTCTCCTGCGCCGTGGCAAGGTCAGCTTTGGGGTTTTTCCCCTCTGGCTGCAGCGGTGGGCACGGGAGGGGGGGTCTCTGCCCCAGGTGGGCTTCTGGCAAAGCAGCGCCGGTGACGCTGGGGAGGATTCACGCGCAGCGAGGAAGGGAAATGTCCCCAAACCTGGGGGAGACCGGGGGGGGGCTGCCCCCAAAAAGGCACTGCGGGAGGGGGCTCCCGAGCCCAGGAGAGGTTTCTGTCTGTACCTGCCTTGTTGTGGCACGGGGACGTGCTCTCCTCGCACGGCGGGGCTGCAGAGGACGAGGACGAGGGCTGTGCTCCGCTCCAGCCTTCCCGGCGAGGTCTGGCCGGGCTCGCCGCAGGGCGCACGAAGCGGCCCAGGAGCCCTGGCTATAAATAGTCGCCTTGCTCCAGGCACTTCCTTCGTCGGTAGGTGCAGAGAGCGGGCTTTGGCCCTGCCGCAGGGAGCTGCGCGAAGCAAAGGAAGAACCCAGCAGGGAAACGGGGGAGCCGAGAGGTGGCCGGGGGGCTCCTGGGCCTCCAGAGGGGAGAGCCCCGGGCAAAGGCAGCCCCGGGAGCTGCGGGGCGAGGACGAAGCGTGAAGTTGGCATCAGGAGAAGAATTGTGACCTTTGCAGGAGTCCAGAACAGTCACACACGCACACGAAGCCACGTTTATCTGAGATAAATCAGGGGGGACAGCGGTTCAAGAGGCGGAACGCAATGTGTGTAAAGGTCCAGAGGTGCTTGGGGAAGAAGAAGGCGAGCACCAGGAACGGGATGAAAGCGCTCCTTGCGTCAGGGAGGGCGAGGGGAGGACGGATCCGCTGCTTGCACCCTCGGTGCCAGCAGCCTGGGTGCACTGCGGGCACCTCGGGGAGAAGAAAACCGAGCGTCGGCCCTGGCTGCAGCCTGGAATTCCGGGCACGGCCGAAGCCCTGGGGGCAGAGCCTCCCTGTCACCGCCGGGAGCTGAGCTACGTCGATCCGAGCTGGAGGCCTTGCAGAGCCCAGCCTTGCCGCTCCGAAAACCAGAATCCTCATCGGAGGCTGGATCAATTCAGTGGCTGTGCCTGGCTTCGTGATCATGGTGCTGCGTTACACCAAGGGGGGACGGGACAGGAGCCGGCTCCTCGTGTCCCTGAAACGCCCGCAGCCCCGGAGGAAAACGGGAGAGGGAAGCAGCCCCCACGGCATCGCTGCGGCACGGCCCGCGAGCACCCGGGGTTCCGGGCGAGGGGCAGGGATGCGGATGAAGGGAGCGGTTTGATTTTCTGGAGAACAGCTGTGCCTTTGTCACCTCTGCTTTTAGCGAGCCCAAACGATTTTGTTGATGCACCAGCGGCGGCGTCTGGTGGCAGGAGGATCGCACACGGCCACGCCACGGCCGGCCCCCCCGCGAGGTGCCGGCGGCACGCCGGGCGGCTTTGCGCACAGATGGCCGGTCTCAGATTTTGGTCATTATCTAGAATTATTCTACAAAGGGCTGCGGGAGAGGCGGGGTTCGTACCAAAACGGCTTAAAACCAAGCATAAAGAACCCTGTAAAGCCCTGCGGTTTAGGCCCTTCTGGCTGTTTGGTGCCGGGGCTCTCTTTATCCCCATTTTATCCCCACCTGGTGATTCCTTGAGGCGCCTCGCGGTCGTGCCGGGGGGGGGGTGGCAAAATCTCCATTTCCCAGCCGGGATCCGTCCTCCGGCACAGCCTGGCTTGTGCAGAACTTGGTGCCCCAGGGGAGCCGCAGCGGGTGGGAATCATCCTCCCGGTGCGGCTGCAGCTTATCTCCTGGCCGGCCGCCGCTTTATCGCCCGGCGGCCGCCGCGTCCCGCTGCCAAGCGCAGAGCCTCCGGGCTCCCCCTGCTCCCAGCCCTCCTCGCTGCGGGGAGGACAGATCGGGGAGAGGCTTTTACACCAGCCCCAGGGCTCCGGCCCTGCCCTGCCCACGTGGCACAGCAGGCACGAACAGCTCTGGAGCCCCAGGAAGGGTTTTGAGCCCTGCAGCCCCAGGAAGGGTTTTCCTCCCTGCAGCCCCGACCTGGCTTTGGCGAGCTCGCAGGCTGGTTCCGAGGGGGCTCAGCCCTAAAGGGTGGGAGCTGGGGTGAGGCTGGAGGGCTCGAAGCGAGGAGAGGAGGAGGGGTGCGTGGCAGAAACTGGCTGATCCCTAGCTTGTGTTTGGCCTCTGTCCCTCAGAAAGGTGCCTGGCCCTTCGGGACACCTCGCTGCCCTCTGTAACGTTTGGAGAGCTCGCGGTGTTTTATTTAACCCCCTGCTCCCTGTTCCCATCCCCAGCAACAGCAGCGCCGAGTCCTTGGACCGTCTGTACCCGGCGGTGGGGTCCTCCAAGCCCCCCCGTAAGCGGACCACGAGCCAGTGCAAGTCGGAGCCGCCCCTGCTGCGGACCAGCAAGAGGACCATCTACACGGCGGGCCGGCCGCCCTGGTACAACGAGCACGGCACGCAGTCCAAGGAGGCCTTCGTCATAGGTAGGCAGAGGCAGCTGCCTCTGTGCTGCCCTCCTGGAGACCCACGGGGGGTTCCTGCTTCCCCCACGCTCCTGCGACCGGCTCAGAAACTGGAGGCTGGCTCCGTCCTGAGCTGCTCAGCCTCGGGGAGAGTCCTCGCGGTTATTCCGGGAGCTTGCAGGTGGGGGGGGATGGATCAGAGCTGGGCAGACCGCAGCCCCTCCCGGCTGTTCTCACAGCTCCCGTACTTGTTGCCTGAGCTGTCACGAGATCCCGGGGATTTAGCCTCGGCTGGCTCTCGTGCCAGCTCTCCCCTTGTTACACAAGCGTCACGTGGACGATGCACGTTGCTGGCAGTCACAGCACGTCGGGCGTTTCAGGGATAACCTCTCCTAGCACCTACCCGCCTCCCGCTTTTGATGTGCCCCCAACTCGGTGCATCAGAGCAGCCCCTGGGCCCTTCCTGGGGGTCCCAAGGCAGGTCGTGGCTTCGGTGGCTTCCTCCCCTTCTCTCTGGCAGGCCTGGGAGGAGGCAGCGCCTCTGGGAAGACCACGGTGGCCACCATGATCATCGAGGCTCTCGACGTCCCCTGGGTGGTGCTGCTCTCCATGGACTCCTTCTACAAGGTGAGGCTGCCGTGGCGTTGACCCCCCCCTGGACGGGGAAACGCGGCGTGGGTTCAGCGGCAGCCTCCTGCTTCCCCTGGCCCCGGGGCGTTTGGGGCAGGAGGAGCAAAGGCTGCTGGAGGGGACGGCCACGCGCCCTGACCTCGTCTCTGGGGACAGGTATTGACCAAGCAGCAGCAGGAGCAGGCGGCCAGCAACGACTTCAACTTCGACCACCCCGACGCCTTCGACTTCGACCTCATCATCGCCACCCTGAAGAAGCTGAAGCAAGGCAAGAGCGTGAAGATCCCCATCTACGACTTCACCACCCACAGCCGGAAGAAGGAATGGGTATGGGACACCGAGGGGGGCGTGAGACGGGGTGCGGGGGGGCTGCCAGGGCGAGAGCAGGGTGCTCTTGGTACCCCTCCACCCCGCTGCGCGTCCCCGTGGGTCCCTACAGCCTACTGGCAGAAGCTGGCACGTTGCAAGGGCAGCGGGGTTGTGTGGAAGAGGAAGGCTGCAGGGGTCCTGCCCGTGTCATGTGCGGAACCCCCCCAGCAGCCTTTTGGGTACCCCCTACTCACCCCAAAGCCCGGGAAATAGAGAAGGAGCTGCTCGTTCTTCTGGTTGTTGTTTGTTTTCTGGGTCGGGGTATCTCTGAACTCGAACCGCATCAATTCCGCCTCCGCAGAAAACCCTGTACGGCGCCAACGTGATTATTTTTGAAGGCATCATGGCGTTCGCGGACAAGGAGCTCCTGAAGGTGAGTCGTGTATCGCAGCACGTGGCGGGCAGTCCCAGCGCTCCGTGCGCTGCTGGGGGGCTCCTGTCCTCCCTCATGCTCAGCCTCCTGAGGCTCAGCAGCACGGAGGCGGCCTTCTCATCCAGGTGAGCCCAGCAGGAGAAACGGGCCTGGGCTCCGGTGGCAGCAGGGGAAGAGCCCCGGGGTTTAAGCAGAGGCCTTGGTCTCTGCCGTTCGTGTCCAGGAACGCGGAGCCAAGTGGTGACCTGGTCCCTGGCAGCGCCGGCGCGTAAATACGACCAGAAATAGCACCCCTCCGCGCCGCACGTCTCAGCTTGCACAGCCAGAAGCAAAGCTGGCTTGAGCTTCTGCTCCGCAAAGGCTTGTGTTCCCAGCGTGGACTCAGCCAGCGCTTCAGGCATTCCTGGGAAGTGTTTGGATCCGTGAAAAATGCTATAGGAGGGAGCGAGCCACGCACAAGCTTAGCCAAGCTCGGTCTAGGAAGTCTCCTTCCCTGCCAAGTGAGCGTTTGCGCTGCGCTTTCCTGGAGCAACGATGACCTCCAGTGGACAGCTGCATAAATCCCCGAGGAGCATTTTCTCCAAATATCCCTCGGCTCTGTCTCTGGAGGCTCGGGGCAGTGTCACGGATCCCAGCCCCAGAGCTGACCCGCTGTGCCTGGCTCCCTTCCAGCAGCGGCAAGCCACAGCTCCCGGGTTAACCCGTTGGTTCTATGTCCTCCCATCTCCTCCTCACTCTTAAATACCGTCCCGCCAAAGCGCCGGGGGTGCTTAGAGACATGCTCTGGAGCAGGACAGCTCCTTGGGGGCAGGTGGCACTGTCTGCACTGGCAGCACTCGCTGCAGCCCGGAGCCGTGCAGGGCAGAGCCCAGCTCAGTCAGAGCCGTGCGGTGCCTTGGGCTCAGCCTCCTGGCTGTGCCTGCTGGAGGTCAGCTCCCGTTACGTGCTCAGCCCAGTGGGATTTCTTCTCTCCCCTCTCGTTCCAGCTCCTGGACCTGAAAATATTCGTCGACACGGACTCGGACATCCGCTTGGTGCGCCGCCTGCGCAGGGACATCAGCGAGCGCGGCCGTGACATCGAGGGCGTCATCAAGCAGTACAACAAGTTTGTCAAGCCCGCCTTCGACCAGTACATCCAGCCCACCATGCGCCTGGCCGACATCGTCGTGCCCCGAGGTACTGCCACGTGCCTGGGTCCTGAGCGGGACCCGGGAGACGCCGTCCCCGTGCCCCAGCTCTGCCACCGGCGGGCGAGGACAGGAGGGTGGCTGTCCCATGGCAAAGAAGAAGCTTGTTTGAGGCATGGTTGGCACTGGGGACCTCACCAGGCCTTCTCTGTTCTGCTTCTGCTTCAGGGAGTGGAAACACGGTGGCCATCGACCTGATCGTTCAGCACGTCCACAGCCAGCTGGAAGAGGTAAGAGCTGCCTGCTGCCCGTGCGGGAGTGCTGGGGGGACCCTCGGTGCGCAGCGGGGAGCTGGGTGCCGAGGTGGGAATGGGCTGGCTTCCCTCCGTGCTCCAGGGCTGTGCCCATCAACTCCTCCAAGCCCTGCTCCTCCAGGCCGGAGGAGTCTGCCTCGTCCCGGTGCTCTGGTGAGCACAAACCCTCTCTGCATGCTGCGGTCCTGCAGCAGCCTCCATCTCCCCGGGACAGCAAGTCGTCCACGGACAAAGCAGCCATCCTCGTGACCCGAGGGATGCGCCCTCCTGCATCCAGCACCGTGCCGAGCCCTGCAGCACTCCTGCTCTCAGGCTCTGGCTTCTCCTCTTGGCCCCTTGCAGCCACTGCTGCACTCCTTCCAATCCACAGCCCGGTTTCCCACTCGCTGGGCGCATCCCGTGGGTGGCAAAACCCAAACTCTTGTCCTGTTTCGCTGCCAGCCTGAGCCATGCCCTTCCCCATCACTGGCTTTAGCAAGTCATCCTTTCCGTGTCCTGGGCCAGTCCTGACCAGGGGGTTGAGGCCGTTTGACCCTCCCGTCAAAGCCTGCTGCTGCGCGTTGCCGTTCCCTGGGCAGCGCAGCCCCCTCCCACCCCACGGTGCTGGGCTGCTTTGTAGCTTTCACGTTCAAGCTGTGAAGATGCTCGGGGCGATGCTCCGGGAGGTGGAATGGAAGCAGCACAGCCTGGGGATGGATGCACCCGAAAACCAAGGGCTCGGTTCCCGCAGGAGCTGCGCAGCCTCTGGTGCACGGCACAAAACCGCGGTGGAAGGTTCCCCTGGGGACACCCCGCTCCCTGCAGGGCTCGACTCTGGCAGCTCGGGAAGCTGCTTTCTTGCTAAACCCTGCTCCTGGGGCACAGGAGCAAAGCCCAGAGCCCTGCCATCGTCGCTGGCAGCAGGTTGAGGGGGAATGGAAGTTTTCTTCCAGCCCCCGAGCCGCGGCAGGGAGAGCTCCGTAGCCAGCAGGTCCAGCAGCTCCTGCCCAGAGCACTGCAGGCGAGGGGTTGGCTGGGGGGGGCTTACGTTTATCTGGGGAGGGGAAGAAGGGGGAAAGAAAAAGCTACGTGGGAATGCAGGAAAAAAATTCCTATTTTTCCTTTTCTTTTGTCTTGAAACGACCGTGGTGTTGACAATGCTTAATACCGGTTGCGTTGTGTCTTTGTGTTGCTGCCGCAGCGTGAACTCAGTGTCAGGTAAGAGCCCCTAACTCTGTCCTGTCTGTGCAGCCCGAGGCATTTCCAATGCCAGGCACCGCTTGGCCTCACCCCGACCCGCTGGCGAGACCGACAGCTCACGAAACGCATGGCAAAAGGCCACCGGCCCCCGCCTCTGGGACCAGCAGGGACGGGGCCGGTCCTCGGGGACGCGTTTGTGCCGCGGCCCGAGAAAACGGGGCAGGGCAGGTCCGTGGCTGGGGCCCTGCAGGAAGGGGGCCTCCGCGCCCCGGGTTTTGCTCTAATTTCCCTTCCTCCTCTAAGACAAGAAGCTTTAGAGCCGCTCTCCCTCCCCAGCCCTGGGAACGAAGCCACGGGAGGGAGGTGACAGCCCCAAGTCGTCACCGGGCGCGGGCTCCGAGCCTGCCGCACCCCTCACCGGGGGGCCAGGCGGCCAGCTGGGCCGTAATCCAGCAGGACTGCTCGTCTCCCGGTATCGGCAGGTGGATGCTGTAGGCTATAAAGCGATTTACGTGGCCTCTTCAGCGTCTGGATCCAGGTGGGACTGGCGCTCTTACTTCCATTAGGCAGCCAGCGAAATTCACGGCTGTTTCTGTAGGACGCGGAGGGCGCGCGGCTCTGCAGCGGGTTTCCATTTACATCTCCATCTTTTTACGGAGACGCTCGGCACGAGGAACCCCAAGGTTTACACGCGGCGTACAAAAAGCTTTTAAAATACCCGAGATGAACAGGAGAAGGCTCTCCGCTTTACTTCTGCCGAAGCCATTTATTTCCTGGACTAAGCGAGGGGATGTTTTATTCCATCTCTTGTTTGCTTCTTTAACACCACGGAGCCTGCCGTCTCCCGCCGTTCCCTACAAAAGCTTCCTTGGGTGCCTGGAGCCTCAGGTGGGAAGTTGCTCTGTAGGACGGGGAGAAGCGTTACTTGAAAACTCGCAGGGATGGCATCAGAGAGCGGGCTGTGCGTGTCTATCTGCCCGTCTGTAGGTGTGTATATGTACAGGATTTCCTTTCTCTCCAGTGATTTTCCTCTTTAACCAAGCTGGCGCTCAGCAGGGGTGATCCTTGAACTTTTAGTGCACCCCATAAACCAAGTATTCAGCGACACGTGGAGGCGATGTGGGTAGTGTAACGACAGCAGAGTTGGAAGGGGAGCTCTGACCTCTGTGTAACCACACAGAAATGTCAATGCCCCGTTTAAGGCTCCTGGTTTCCATTTATGCCTTTGCCGGAGGGTCTGGAAAAAATTTCCTGTGAAATTGAAGTTTCTGCTCCCGGCGTCCCGGTGCTTTTGAAGCCGGTGCAGCTCCTGCAGGCAAGGGGAGCGAGGTGGATTTAGGGACGGGCTCCACGCGCTTGGGGTGCCGTGGAAAACGATTCCCTGTCCTGAATGGCTTCGTCCAAATGTCACGCTTGTGATAAATGATTTATCACAAATAATTTACCACACGCTTGTCGTTGCGATGCCGCCGCCCTTTGGTGGCCGTGGGGACGCAGCCAGGGCTTTGTGGCCGGTGGGATAAAAGCTGGATGCTCCGACCTGGCCCCAGCTCGAGGTGCTGTCCTGGTCCTGAGGGTGGCTGGGCGGGCAGGGGGTGCCTCTCCCTGACCCCAGCAGGTCGAATCCTTCCCTCTGAGGGCGGCGAGGCCCCGGCCCAGGCTGCCCGGAGGAGCTGGGGGTGCCGGGAGGGGTCGTGCCCATGGCAGGGGCAGGAGCTGGGTGGGCTCTAAGGGCCCTGCCAGCCCAAACCATCCTAGGGCTCCACGAAACGAGTGAATTCTGAGGAGATGAAGAGGATGGTGCTGCTCCCCAGCCCGCAGGCCTTCCTCGGCCACTGCTGGCTGCCAGGAGCACCTCCACCTCCCCGTGCGTCCCCGCAGGGAGCGGGCCGGCTCTCGGTGGCTCTGCGGTTGGGGTGCCTCCCATCTAGCTTCCCTCACGTTTCACCACGGCCGTGCAGGAGGCGTGATTACCTCCACGTGCTCCCTTCCCACCCACGCCCGGCTGTTTCTCCTCGTGCCCAGCAGCGGCCGCGGGACCCGTGTGTCCCTCAGCCTGTTTTCTGTCCCTCCTTGCCCACCAAGTTCGCAACAAACCCGGCGCTCGGAGCCGCCGCGCTCCTCAGCTGCCTTTCCCTCGCCAATCGATCCTTCTTCCGCTCCAGGTCTCGATCAGCTCGGCGTGCCCTTTGCCAATTGTGTCTTTAAATATCAGCCCGTGGTGCAGTTTTAATAGCCCTTGTTTGAAATGTCAGCCGTGAAAGCCAGCTGCTGTCCGTGTTTGAAATGCCTTGACTGCATCAGCTCCTTTGTAGCTGGATGTCTCTTGTCTGCTTCCTGTTTGAGAGCGTGCTCGACAAAGAGCCGATGTTCCCTGAAGCCTTCCTGAGCGATGGTCGCCCCCTTTCTCTCTTTCTCTTCTTCTTTTCTTTTCTATTTTTTTTTTTTTTTTTTTTACCTTCAAACCTTTTGTTTGAAGGGGGGGAAAAAAAAGAAAGAAGTTTCCAAAGCGAGACGTTTTCTTGACGTGCTCATGGGCTGCCTGTCTGAATTTTCCGTCGCCGTCCTGCCCCGACGGGGGGGGGGGGGGGGGGGGGGGGGCCCCCCCCGCCGGCGGGGGGGGGGGGGGGGGGGGGCCCGCCCCCCCCCCCCCCCCCCCCCCCCCCCGGCAGGGCTGAGACCCCCGGCCCCCTGCCCACAAACCCTTCTGCAAGGATGGCAGGTCCGGGTGAGGGTCCCGAAGGTCTTCCAGCTGCTGGTGGTGGGCGTTTGAGGGCTGCTCTCGGCTCTCCGGTCTCTCCAAGGCTGGGGCAGAGCCCCCCGCAGCGTGCCAGGAGCGGGGCGGGCGGCACGAGGCTTGGTTTGAAGCTCCTGCGCTCGAGTGCAGCCGTTCCAGGAGCCCTGGAGGCATCGCCCAGCAGCTCCAGGAGCCGCGGGACCGGCTGGGACAGGGATGTGGCAGTCCCCGCGGTGACACCGGGGTGGTGGCGTGGGGCAGGGCCGTATCACTTGGAGCTGTATCTGCCCAGCCGGGGCGTTGAGAGCGGCGATGACAGGAGTCGACCACCGAGGAAGGGGCGTTGGAGGCTGTTTGGTGCCGGTCCGGGCACTGGGCAGCTCCCAGAGATCACTTAGGGCTTTCCCCCCCCCCCCCCCCCTTTTGACTAATGCCGGTGCTTTCTCCTTTGTTCCATGTCGTGTTTGTCCCTCTCCCCTTAAACCTCTGGTGTTTCCCGTCTTGTCTCCCCGAACGTCCCTCCCACCCGGTGACCAGAGGAAGCTGCGCTGGGATATGTGAGGAGCCAAAACGCCGACGGCAGGGTTCTGGGTGTGCCACTAACAGCGGGGAGCGGGGCGAGGGCTGCGCAGCGTGAGCCGTGTCACTAACCCGGGCGGGGGTCTCCGGGCTGCACGCAGGGTCCCGCTTCGCTGGGGGCTTCACGGGCCAAACCGGGGCCACGGGGGAGTGGTCCTGAGGGTTTTTTTTTTTTTCCTAACCCCATAAATGAGCCCTGCCACTAAGCAGCACCCCAGGGATCAGGGTTGCAGGCAGACCTCCTGAGCACCAGCCCCGCGCGGGTGTCGCAGGATGGTGCCGGAGGCTCGGTGAGAAGCCGCTGACGGCGTTTCCTTGGACTCGTGCCCCAGCGCGGGCGGTGCTGGTGGCTGTGACCCCGGTACCTGGAGCCGCTCCGGGTTTGGGGACAGCAGTTTCCAGCCCAGCAAACCCCGCTGGGGCTGGGAGAGGAGGGTGCGGGTGCTGTGCCGGGGGGCTGATCTCTGCCCTCCACCCCGAAAGCAGGCAGTAGCGCCTGCCAAAGACGGCGCTCGCCCCTTGCATCGGTGGCTCAGGCCGCGTGGGTCAGTGTTTTTGGGGCCAGGAGGGGGTCCAGCAGGGCTGGGTGGTGGCCGTGTCCCCAGGACCCGTCCCTGGGCTGGGTCCTGCAGGAGGAAGGAGGGGGCAGAGCTGGCACGGTGCTGCTGGCAGCGCGGTCCCGGCGAGGGTGTCTCTCTGAGAGCAGCTAACCTGAATTTTGGGGACTAACGGAGTGAGCTCGCTTTGCTGACGGCTGCTGCGGGGCCTTGAGGGCTGCTGGTCCCAGAGGGGCAGGGGGGGCTCGAGGCAGCGTGCTGGGCCGGGAGCCCCCCCAGCCGGGCTCTCCAGACCCACGGAGGGAGCACAGCCTGCCCCGTGTGCTCCGCGGTGGTCCGCGAGCTGCCCCAGCTCTCAGGAGCGTTCCCCGCGTGGGGGCTCTTGGCTGCCAAAAGCAAGAAGGAGCCCTTAAGTTCCCCCAGGCCTTGGGAATGTCTCGTTTGGCACCGAGCGGGAGATGGCTCTGTGGATGGAGGCCTCAAGCCATCGAGCCTTGCCCTCCTCCATTCCTGCCCAGTCATCTTCTCTGCCTTCTTCTCCGCTTGTGTGCCTCTGTGTGCGCGCAATTAATCCGGGTTTCTGCTTGGTCGGAAATCTTAATCACCCGGTGCTTTTTGTCTGTTCTGCTCTCTTCTCCTCCTCCCCGACATCTCTCTGACCGGCCGCTGGCACGTTTGTGGTGTGACGTGTGGCTTTGTGACCCCAGCCCTCCTCCCAGACAAAGTCGCTTGCCCCTCCTGCCCGGCCTCCTGGAAGCCCAGTGGCTGTGACCTTCAGCTCGTTACTGCCGCTCTCAAACCGAGAGGTGACTAACGGGGCTCCATTGTGCGCTTCCCCGTGAATGGTCTTCCCTTGATCCGAGAATAGCTCCCGGCCCTATTAGTTACGTGGACGTGAGTCACACGCGGCGGCGGCAGAGCCTTGAAGCTGTTCCCAATTCGGTATCAAGCCCGAGCAGCCCTTAGCGGGCCGGATACGCTCGGCAGCTCCCGGTGCGGCCGGCGCTGCGGCACGGCCCCGCGGGGCTCACCTGGCCCGCACCCCGTGTCCGGTGCTCGTTTGGTGGGGCTGAGACGGCGGCGATGGCTCCTCCTCACCCCGTGAGTCGAGGATCCACCGCCGGGTCCGGCTCCCCAGCAGGAGGACGTTTGGATTTTGTTTTCTTTGGAAGCTCTGAGCACCCACCCCCTGCCCCTTCAGCGGGAGCGGGACCCTCCGCCACCGCGGGGTCCCGGGCAGGGCTGGCCGCTCGTTCGGCTCGGCCGGATGGCCTCGGTGTGCATTTGCAGGACAGATGACATCTGGGAGGATGGCTCCGGCCGTGTGCTGTGCACCAGCCCTCGGGCAGCCTCGCCCAGAGCCCTTCTGACCGTGTGCTTGGTTTTCAGGGCCGCCCTGGCCTCTGCCCACCAGTGCCACCCTCTTCCGCAGACCCTCAGCGTGCTGAAGAGCACCCCTCAGGTGAGGGGCATGCACACCATCATCAGGTAAAGCCCCCCCTGGGCCGGGATGGGGCTCGGCTGGGGTGGGCTTGGCTCCGTTTGGGCTCCCCAACCCCCGGAGCTCAACCTCTGCCCTGCCCCGGGGCTTGGGGACATGGGACAGGGGAGCTGGGAGGGGGTCCTGGCTGCAGAAGCATTGCTGGGGGTGCTCTCAGAAGCCCTCGCTGGCTGCTCCATCATCTTGCCAGCGATTTTTCTGCTTTTTACTTTAAAACTTTTTACCTTAAAATGCCTTCAAACTCAGCCTGAGGGTCCCGTGCAAACAAGAAGCCGACGGCCAGCTGGGGCAGGGGCCTCCCCTGATGTGCTGGGGGGGGGAACACATTTTGGTCCCCAGCTTACACTGCTTCTCCTTCCCCTCCAGAAACAAGGAGACCAGCAGGGACGAGTTCATTTTCTACTCCAAGAGGCTGATGCGGCTGCTGATTGAGCACGCGCTCTCGTTTCTCCCTTTCCAGGTGGGTTCAGGGCTGTACCTGGGTGACGATGTCTGGTCCAGCCGCGCTTTCCAAGGGGCCAGACCAGCCCGTGGCTGTCCCCCTGGCACCAGAGCTGCTCTGAGAGCCGTGGCAGTGCCTGTGGGAACACTTCTCATGTGTTTTTTTTTGTAGAGTTGCACAGTCCAGACCCCTCAGGGACAGGACTACGAAGGGAGGACATACAGCGGGAAGCAAGTAAGTGGAAGCAAGAGGTACTGTGAACTCAAACTGCCCGGCGGGGCTACGCTGAAAGCCCTCTGCCTGCAGGGCAAGGGCAGCCCTGGCCTCTCAGGGCTTCCATCAGCTCTGGGGTCGGTGCCTGCTGCCACGAGTACGGTACCGTTGTGGGAGGCAGCCCGATCCAGGAGCAGCACAGCCCTCTGCGGCAGTGCTTTGGGGTTACCCGTGAGAGGTCCCCGGTTCTGAGGCCCAACGGCACACCGTGTGTACCTTCAGCGTCGTGCCTTCTCGTTTGCCTTCCCCGTACTGCAGATCACCGGGGTGTCCATCCTGCGGGCGGGCGAGACGATGGAGCCGGCGCTGCGAGCTGTGTGCAAGGACGTGCGCATCGGGACCATTCTCATCCAGACCAACTGCAACACGGGCGAGCCGGAGGTAAGGCGCGCGCAGGGGGCGGCTCGGGCATTTTCTGAGAGCTCTTCAGGGATCCGGGTGTCGACCTGGGTGGGGGGCGAGTGCTTAGGAAGCGAGCGCTTTGAAAGCTGCCCAAGAGGGCTTTGCCAGCACGTTTATGCACCAGGGGCTGGTGTGCTGTCCACGTGCTGCACTAGCACTGGCCCAAAGCTGGCAGCTCCGGGGGTGGAGAGGCAGGAAGGATCCTCCCCTCCCCTAAAAGAAGGGCTGGGGTTGCTGCGTTTGCTCCATTCTGAACATCGGGAGAGACCCCTGCATGAAGCCTGCAGCCCCTGAGCTGATCTCGTCTCTCTCTCCCCCCTGCCCAGCTCCACTACCTGCGGCTGCCGAAGGACATCAGCGAAGACCACGTCATCCTGATGGACTGCACGGTCTCCACAGGCGCAGCAGCCATGATGGCAGTGCGGGTGCTGCTGGTACGGGGGATATCAGGCGGGTGCGGGGCCGGAGGTGGGCTTTGCCCCCAAACAATGTTCAAAAAGCCAGCCGCAGCCCCGCTGAGGGGCCTTGCACTGAAGCTGGTCCATCCCTGCAAAAGAGAGCTGGAGTGACTCTGTAAGCACCTTGACCCTGGCTCCTCATCCCACACACCTCCGTGCTCTCTCTGTGCCTCTCTCTAGGATCACGATGTCCCAGAAGACAAGATCTTCCTCCTCTCCCTGCTTATGGCAGAGATGGGTGTCCACTCGGTCGCCTACGCTTTCCCCCGGGTGAAGATCATCACCACAGCTGTGGACAAGAAGGTGAATGACCTTTTCCGGATAATCCCTGGCATTGGTGAGTACCTGGGTAGAAATGAGCAGTTTCAGAGGAATTTTCGGTGTTTCTGGCCCCCTCCCCAAAGAGGTGAAGCCCTGGTTGCCACCAGCAGCTTAGCCTTGCTTTAGTCTGGCCTTGTTTTATTGAGGGCCTCTCCCAGGTCCTGCTGCCGTGCGGGTGGTGGGATCGAGGTGCACGCTGAGCACTGTCAGGCAGCCGTAGCCTCGTGAGCAGCGGGAGCTGTTCCACGTGCCACGAGCTTCATCCAGCCCGAGATGGAGAAGTGGGGCTGGGGCAGCCGGGGCAGACCTGTGCCTACCTCATTTCCTAAGCTGCTGCCTGAAACGAGCTTGTCCTGAACAAGCTCACCGTGTTCTTCTGTCCTCACCTCTGCTGTGCCAGGAAACAACCCTGCCACAGCGTGCTAAAACAGCCTCTGGGGTGCTAAAACAGCCTCCAGGCTGCTCCAGTTTTGCTGCTACACAAATTTTAGTGCCATTCAAGCTGTCGGATAAACCTGCTTATGTTTCCCCGCCTGCTGTGCGGCCAGCAGCTTGGAGGGGTTGGTCCAAGGCTCCTGCAGTGCTGCGCCGTGGTTGCAGTCTTTCCCCTTCTCCCCACAGGGAACTTTGGCGATCGGTACTTCGGGACGGACGCTCCTCCTGACTGGAGTGATGATGAAGATGCTCTTAGCACTTAGCTGGATGTGGAGGTGCCTCTGGTGACAGGCAGCTTCAGCACCGCACCTTAATCCCTTCTGTCCATTGCAAAAATTTCTCCTTTCTCCTCACCAAGCATAGATATTTTTTTCAAATCTTACATTGGAGATTTAGGGCATATTTTTTCAAAGAAACACAAATCCTAGTTTGACTTTGTGGACAGTCGCGTGTCCCAGCATAGAGTGGAGTTAATTTATTTTAATTTAAATATTTGCCTATATAACTTATTGGAGATATTTTATAAAGAAAAATAATAAATTTTTTCTCTGGTTTTCTTGAATGGAGCCATTGCTTGTCACAGCCCGGGGTTGACAAGAAGTTGTAACACTTCAGGACCCTGGGAGAGGAGATGCTGCAAGTGGTGGTGGATGCTGCTGAGGGACGCTGACCCTGAAGCCATGGAGAGGTTCTTGCAGCTCTGTCTTTTGCCTGTGCTATTTGCAGGTGGCTGCTGATTGCATCCCTTCAGTAAGCGCTGATGTCCTTACACCCCTGTGGAGCACGTCCTCTGTCCTGCTTGCTCTAAGCCTCCTCAGAGCTGGTGGGGACAGAGAGCACTTAGTGGCCTTGCTGCAAGGGCAGGATAACCCCCTCAAACCAAGGCCTTCCTCCTGAATCAGGGCTGGGGCAGGAGGAGAACCCACCACCCCCATTCCCCAGCTCCCTCTTGCTACTTTGCTCCAAGGAAGAAATCCTGTGCTCCAGATCCAGGTGAAAGGCTGGTACCAGAGGAACGGCTGTTCCTCCTTTCTGCAAGGAAGCTGAAGTTCAGCTTGGATCACGTCACGCTTCAGCTTAAAAAGCACCAAGCCCTTGTTTCAGTTCAGCAGCTAAACTGAAACACAGCTCACGCAAGCACTAGGCTGCTCTTGCTGCATCGGAGCTGCTCGAGATGCGGTGTGGCGTGGGTCTCGTAACGGTCTCCAGGAAGCTGTTAGCAGGCCAGAGTAACCTCAGCGGAAGGGAGACAGCCAGCCCCGGGAGGTGGATTTAGTCAGAGCAGGCTGTGACCCTTGTGGCTGAGCGCAGAGTATTTTCCCTTCCTGCCTGATTCAAAGTACCAGTGCGACATCCTTGTGCTGGAGGTAAAGGGGCCAAGAGGAGCCACCCAACCCCTCATCTGGGCACCCCAGCTCGGAGCTGGCCCCTCAGGGCTAGGGCAAGGCAGGCAGCCAGGGCAATGGGACCAGGAGGGGGATGATCTGCTGAAACAGAGCCTCCTGGTGCCAGCTCAGTGTGGGCTCAGGTGTGAGGAGCCCAAAATAACTGCCACTGCTCTGTGGCACGTTGTATAAATTCTCAACTAAATTTAAAAGAAAGCACACGCCCAAGTTCCTGCAAGCACTCAGTGAAAGCATGAGCCCTCTTCTTGAAAGCCACGCTCAGAGCCAGCCCTGACACTTGATTAGTGCCTGCTAAAAATAGCTTTTTGCGTAGGTGGAAGGAGAGCTCATAAGCACAGTCACAGGAGGATAGGCAGACAGAGGGCTTTTGGGCTGGGGCACCAGGTGAGCGATGGCACGAGGTGTGGGACAAGGGACTACAGCTTCACGAGGCGCACGGAGGAGCGTGCCTGCAGCAGCAATCCTGCCTCCAGGCTGCGCAGGGCAGTGCTGGAGGAGCCCAGTGTCTGCTTGCCACACCATGTGCAACCCCATGAATGAATGCCCCGTCATTCTTCATGCACAAAGCTCCAGCAGAGCTTTGAGCATTGCCCTTGGCCTCCTTGAGGGCTGCAAGGCCCTGTGTGGGTCCTGAGCAGGGTCTGTTCCCAGAGTCCATCACGGGGGTGAAAAACCCACGACAATTCCCAGGTGGGAAGCAAAGCAAACATCTTTCATCCCAACTGCCTCAACACCTCACGGGTGCTGTGGCTCTGGGTCTCTCATCACAGCCCCCGGTGAGCAGCACGCAGGAAGCAGCCCGTGAGCTGCGTGACTGGAGAAGAACTGGGTGCAGTGGGGCTGTGACCCACCACGGGGAGCATCAAAGGGCTTCCTGTACCAATGGTCCGGCCCGTGACCTCAGGAAGCCCAGCACCTCGAGGACGTTCCACCATGGGAGGAGAAAACAAACCTGGGGTGGAGGGGAGGAGGCATCACCAGAGCCTCAGGCTGCCACATCTTGTTTTGCAGCACTTCCAGGCTGCTGCGTGCCACCCACGCACCCAGGCAGCCCCAGCGCCCATGGACGGCCGCTGGCACACCCAAAACAGCACAGCAGAGCACGGCATGGCGCCCTATGGCCTCAGGGAGAGCACCCACACCCTGTCCCACAGCCATGGCCACGGGGATCACACAGACCTAAGGTCCTGGAGACCTCTGCACCTTGGGCAGCCCCTGCTTTTATTGCAGTACATCCCTCATTTTGCTCTGCACATCTGCATTTGTCCTCAGCAGATCCATATTTTTCCTCACCCGATCTGTGTTTTTCCTCACTAGATCCACGTTTTTCCTCAGCACACCCACATTTAGCGCCGTAAACCTGTGTTTTGCCACCAGAGATCTGCCTTTCACCTCCGCAAACTGGCGGCGCACCCATGCCACCGCTTCCCCTTTGGGCAGACTGCTCCTGCCTCTTGAGAACATGGCGCCTTCCCTCCCCGTCCCTGCCCGCCTTCCCCCTGCCCTGCTTGTGGTGGCAATGGTGAATTTAGCAAAAAAAAAAAAAACAACCACCATGGCGGGAGGCCTCGATGCCTGGCAGCCCCATCGCCCTCGCCACCAGGTTGCGGCACCATCTTGGATCCCCTCAGCCGCCCACAGCCGCCATCTGGCGAGGCCGCCGGGCCCCTTCTCCTCGCCTCGCCATTGCCAGCACTTTGAGTTTGGTTTTCTTCTGTTTGTGACAAACTGCCGGCGGCAAACACACCGCCTCGGAAACACTGCGTGGGCGGCGGACTGCTCCCCTCCCCACTTCTGCCTTTCTGTCCGCCCGGCCGGCGGGCATGCGCGTTCACCAGGGCGGCCGTGATGGCCGCTCGTGGACCTGGGCAGCGAGAGCAAGAACAAAACCACTTTTTTTTTTTTTTTTTCTTTTTCCAAGATACTGATCTAACGCTTCTTTAGACAGCCCCAGCCACGAGGCTGCACCTCACTGGGGTGGCTGGTGCTGCCCGCACTGCTGCTGCAGCCCTCAGCAGCGCTGCCCTCCTCGACAGCCCAAAAAGCGCTGCGAAGGTCACACCACTCTTTTTCTAGTGGAAGAAAGATTAAACGTGCCGGTTTGTGCTTTTGGGAGCAATGTGGTGTGGTGTCCAGCTGCCATGGCCAAGTGTTCCCCAGGCCCCGAGGGCGACAGGCGAGGGCTGTGCTCATGCACGGCTCCGGCTCCATCTTGCTGCCTCTGTTACCCAGCACAGGGGGGGACGCTTTGCAGGACAGCCACAGCCCCTTGGCCTCCTCCTGAAGCATGGAGGTACTGGAGAAAAGGCAAAAGAAAAAAAAAAAAAACCACTTTTTTTCTCTTTACACATCACAACGATGCCACACTTCCAGCTCTTCCATGTGCTAATTCGAGCAGCCAACAAACCTCCCAAAGGAATTTGGTTTATTGCCGCCTCCTGCTATCTCAAGGTGCTTGGGCAGCCCCCCAGCACTGGATCCCACCCCGCTGTGGACCCCAGCCCCCTGCAGCGCCTGCAGACCCCGCGCAGAGCCCCAAGGGGCTGCTTTGGCTTCCGGCCCTGCTCCGGGAGCAACCCAAACGACAGGCGACATGACCAGCAGCAGAGGCTCTTCAACGCTATCCCCTCGGCACTAAAAATAGACCAGAGCGGTTAAAAGAAAAGAAAAAAAAAAAAAAAAAAGAACAACCACACAAAACCGGAGAACAATAAAAAAAAAAAAAAAATGGTCTGCTTGACCATCAAAGAGAAAGCACTCATTTGAGGCAGCAGCGCCTGCAAGGAGAACTTTCAGGTTATATTTTCCTCTTTCTGCAGCAGGCAGGCCTGGGTTTTTCTGAAAGAGGTGGAAATGCTTCACGGCTGCCAGCCTTGGGCTGAGGCATCTCCGCTACTGCCCCATTTGTGGGCTTGGTGGGGCTGGAAAGCCGGCAGTGCTCTCTCAGGTCAAAACAGACGCCTAATTTTCCTTTCGAGCTGTCTACCCGTTGGTTTCCTATTTGTACAGAAAGAGGCAGCGCTTCTGGGCTGAACTCCCCCTGCCACTCGTCCAAAAACCCAGCAGCTCATCGCCTGGCTCCTGCCCGGCCCTGGGGTCCAGCAGCGTGCCGGGGCTCCGGGCCTCGAACCTCATCCAGGAGCAGGGCAGAGCCCCACAAACTGTGAAAAAAAAAACTCCATTTCTGTGTATTCCAAATGAGGACATTTGTCGCGAACAGCCCCTGGTAGCGCCTGCATTAAAAACACCGCTCTGCTCACAGAGGCGTTTTTTTCAGACGTCAGCATCAAAACGGCGGTGGAAAAAGCGGTGCATTTTGAAGCTGTTGTGTGAGGAATGTCTGAGCACAGCGATCAGACGAGGTAGGAGATGCATTATGCAGGAGCACCTTTAGCTGGTGCCGACGCAGAGAATCGTTGGGAACTTTTCAGTGACCCCTAAAGCTGAATTCACGCTGCCTGCCGCTGACAGCAGCCCTTGGTCATGTTCACTCGCCGCAGAGACATTTATAACAATCAAAGGCATCTGAAAGACTTTATTCAACATCAACAAACATACGCTGAAGATGCATTTGGCCCCACTGGCCCCCCAAAAATGAATAATTGCAGCAAGAAGAAAAAGAGCTGGGCAAGAGTGCAGTAAAATGATCCGAAGCATAAGCAAAGCCTGGAGTCCCCCCCCCCCCAGTGTCCATGACACAAGCTTTGGGATTTTAAGGTGCTGCATTTTGGGAAGCTTCTCCTTGTTTTGGGACTCCTTCGCGATCCCCACAGCGAGTTTCCCACCCCCGCTCAGAGGAGGGCTGTACAAATTCATCACCATTTTCGGCATGGCCGTGACATTGGCCACAGCGGTCTGGGAGGTGCAGGGTTTGGTTAAAGGCTGCCCCGAAGCCCTGCACACATGCATGTGGTAGCTTTTGGCAGCCGGTCCGAGCTAATCTGGCTTTTTTTTTCTTCTAAGCTTTGTCCTGCAGTGTTTTATGGGGTTCGTTAGCCAGTAAAATTCCAACGTGCCTTGAAACGCAGCACAGCATCCCCAAAACGTGTCAGGACATTTTCAGCTCCTGCTTCATTTCCCGGTGCCCAGCAATATATTTGCAAAATGGAGCCGTTGCATCTGCCTTCAACTACAACTGTTTTAATATTAATCACAGAGAAATTACATTTTTATGTTACCGGTAACTAGCAGAGTCTTAGGGCTTGAAAACTGTAGCCAGGAAGGCAGGTAGCTATTGAGAGAGCCGGTTTGTTCAGCTGACGGTTATTTTCCCCTGCAGCACCACAAGCCGTGCCGGGAGGGTGGGTTTAGCACGGAGCCCCCATCCCTGCAGGCTGCGGCCGTGGGGTTCCTGGGGGCAGCAGCCAAGGGCACCCCCCCTGCGCCCCGGGTCCTTGGGGTGCATCGCACCAAAGCCACAGCCAGGGCTCCGCTTGGAGAAAAAGCGTGGGTGTTAAACTGCACGCATCCAGGGCAGAGGAAGAAATCTTGGACCTGGAGCTTTCCTCCTCTGCTTTTTTATGAACGGGAAGAAAAAGCAAAAAAAAAAAAAAACAACATGTGAATGCCCACCTATCCTTTCTTGTGCCAACAATCGCTGCGATAAGAAGGGAGGTCTGAGCAGCACGGCCTTTCCAAGCCGCTCGCTGAGCCACACCAATGGCTGCAACCCCGCTGCCCCTGAGCTGCCCGGGCTGGGGCAAGGGAGAGATACGGGCTGGAGCAGACCCGGAGCTATCAGAGCCGAGGGGCATCATTTGCAGAGGTGACAGGGCCACAGCTGCCCGCAGTGAAATGTCCCCAGCATGAACACGGTGCTGCGGCTCCGCGGGAACCACACTGTGCCCCGCTGGCCAAGGGCTGCTGCTTCGCGGCTGGGGATCTTTGGCTGGCACCAGTATTTGCATGGCAGGAGGTTTTTCCACCTTCTCCTTTCCTTTCCACCCGCAGGCGCTAGGTTCTCCAGCCACAGCACCTCTTCTGGGCCTGCCTGCGAGTAACAACAGAGAAAAATAACTCTCTCTCCTTCGTATCTGCACTCGGAAAGCCGCGACAGGCAGGAGCTGCTCCTCGCTCCTGTTTTGGCCCTGTGGAGGAGCTGCTGGCGGAGGGGATGCGGGCATGTGCCGCAGCCCTCGGTCAGAACAAAGCCCCCCCTCGTGCTCTGGCTCCCTTCAGAGAGCTGGCAATTAGGAAACACAATTTTTTGGTGGTGGGGATGGAAATGAAGGTCCTCTGCTTGTTGAACGAGGCCCCTCTGTGCCCCCAGGGCTAGGGAGGGGAACACGGAGCAGCTCCGGAGGATGCTCAGCAGCTGCCACGGCCGGGGACCCCCGGGCATCCCCCCGCGCTCCTCGCTGGCAGCGGCTGCGTGCTCTCTCGTTTTCGGGCGAGTCGAGAGAACCACCGAAACACAGGGGCTGCCTTTTTTTTTTTTCTTCACTTCTCTTTGCCACCCCGTCTGTCCAGTGTGTAATGGAAATTTTACCACAGACGCTCGCGATGAACAAACAGGAAGCCAGCAGAAAGTGTGGCAATTCGCCGTAGCCCGGCTCAACTCCTCCGAGCGACGAGGAGGGCCATAAAAGCCGGCGTGGGGGCGGCCGGGGGGGGGAGAGCGTGCGCGGAGGGGCCGGGAGCCGCGGTCCGGCAGGTAAGGCAGCGCTGCCCGCGCCTTCTTCTCCTGCCTCCTGCCGCGGGGATTCCTCCTCCTTCCTGGGACTCCTCGCTGCGCTTCTGCTCGGCTCCTTCTTGCAATGGGGGAGGCTGGGGGGGGCTCTGTCGCTCCGTCGTCGCTCTGTCCCACACGTTCCCCAAGCTGAACCCTGCTGCTGGAAATTAATTCCATTTGGCTTTTTCTTTTTTTTTTTTTTTTTTTTCTCCAAACCCAAAGCTTAGAAAAGCCCCAAAACGTTGATTACGGGTTTGAAATAGAGTTCGTTGAGAAGCTAAAGCTGTGCTGTGGCTCTGCGGTCCCCTTAGCTGCTGCCCAAAAGGTTTTCCTGCCCCTGACCCCAGGCAAACCCGGAGCCATGCCATCGCAATAGCGGGTCCCGGCGTGCGGGGTGCTGGAGCTGCGGCTGGCCCAATCCATACCGGAGAGCACGGGAACGTGTTGGGGCCAGAAGGGAGCAAGAAATCCAGAAAGGGACCAGAACTCGATCCGTAAGTCCTTTTCTGACAGCTTCCTAGCCCTGAAAAATCCTTCCCTTTGATTTTGCAGCTAGCTCATTTTTTAATTGTCGGACTTTTGACATCCGCTGTGCCGTGGTCATGGCAAGCCACTCTCTCGTGAGGCTGCCAGAAAAGGCAGCCCAGGACCCCCTTCCCCAGAGCAGCGCTTTGAAGCAGCTCGTTGCATCAGGAAGCTGAAGTAGAGCTCCCCGTTACCTGGTGGGGACCCTGCGGGGCATCTCCGCAGAGCTGGGACGCAGATTTGGGGTTGCGGAACAGCGAGACCCAGGGCGGGCCCTGCAGAAGCTCCCTTGGATGCTCCCGATGCTCCCTCGGGCGCTGCCGCCGCGGCAGAGCAAGGCAAGCTGCTGCTCCCTGCCTCGGGAGGGCATGGGCCAAGAAACGGCAGCAAGGGAAGGCGATTAACACGAAGGCGAGTTTGAGCTAATGAAGTGCTAGAGGACTTCTTGGGGTGCAGGCAAAACCTCCTGTCCGTGGGGCTCCCAGGGGCAGAGCGCTCACAAACGCAGCTAAGGCAGCGCCGGCCCCGCAGCCTGTGCCCGGCGCAAGCCCCCCGAGCACCCGCAGGAGCCCCCACGGCATGGGGGGGGGGGGGATTTGTGGGGTCGGAGCCGCCCCACACCCCGCACGAGTTTTGGAGGCGTTGGGCTCACGCGCTGTGCGACACCCCGGGGCCGAATCCTGCACCCGGACACCCTTGCAGCCAGGCACAATCCTCCCCCCCCCCTGCCTGCACCTTGCAGCCGCAAAACCCGCAGGGCCGCGGCTCCCTGCGGGATTGGACCCTTGGGCAGCGAGCTGGGGATGCGAAGGCGCTGCCCGTGTGCTGCAGGGGCTGGGGATGAGCAGGGATTTCGGTCCCCGAGCCCTGAGCCAGGCCCTGGGCCCGGGCACCGCCACGAGCCAGCCCCGCAGCGTGCAGGGGAGGGAAATTTGGGGGAGCACAGTGGGGGACACAAACCTTCGGGGAGGGGACAATTCCTGCAGGGGCTGGGAGCTGTGGCAGGGCAGAGCCAAGGGACCACTTCTCTGCTTTCTTTCCCCAGTTCCCCAAAGGCTCGGAGGGTCCGGGCAGGCGCGGGGGACAAGGCGCGGGGCCGCGGCTGCCCAAGCGGGGGGCACCTCGAGGACTGTCTAACCTGAGAATGGTGAAAGATGAGGGTCAATCTCAGGTTCGTCAGCCCATGAGACGCCTTCTCCAGAGCAGGACGGGCAGCGCCGGCCCCGCAGCCGCCCCTCGATCGGGGGACACGTGGCAGGGAGGGGAACGGGGTTGCCGGGGTTGTTCTCACCGACAAAAATGCCGAGTGGGGATGGGGACGGAGCAGAGCGGGTGCCAGGAGCAGGCAGGAGAGGCTCAGCACATCCCACCCGTGCCTTGGGAGAAGCTGCTGGAAGCTCGGCCACGCTTTAATGCTGCCGCTGTCCCGGTGGGCGAGGCAGGGCTGCCGCTCACGGCCCCGTGCTCGTCCCGCCGGCGGCGCCGGGTGCCAACAGCGCCTAATTGGGACCCCCCCCGACCCCCGCTGCCGGCTGCGAGCCACCGAGCGGAGCTGACGGGCAGATTTGGCGTCCCTAAAAGCGTTGTCACCGCACTCCTGACGAGAGGAAGACAGCGCCATCCCTCCCGGTGACGGTAACGAGTCCCCAGGCACCGCTCAGGGCCGAGAATGTCAGTGATGTACGAGGGGAGCAGCAAAGCAGGTGGCGGTGTTTTAATTTTCCAACTTGAGTTGCTAAATACAACAAACGAGCGCAGGATGCACTCACGGACTCGCTGTCTTTCCTGCAATTAAGTGACTAATCCTAAAGCAAACGGGCAGGAAGAAAAATGGCCCCGTGCGTTACCCGCCCGGCGCTGGCCACGGGGAGCCGGTGAGGAATGACCCCAGCCGCCGGTCCCCGCTGGCCGTGCAGCCTCAGCTCTCGTGCTCGAGCCACGGGATCAATCCCCACGGGCAGAGCGGCCCCAAAACTGCTGAAACTCCCCCCAAAACAGCAGAGCCTCGCTGCCCATGCATGGCCGGAGCTGCGGGTGCTCCAGCAGTGAGGGCAGCTGGGCTGTCAGAGCCCGGCTCTGCCCCTCTGCTCCCGCAGCCGCAGGTGGTTGGGGCCTGGGGGTGCCCCGGGGGCAGCCGAGGGGCCAGGATGGCCGCAGGCAGCGCCGACAGGATGGGTCCCGAGGCACGAGGCAGCCTCGCTGCGCCCAGCCCAGCCTCAGGGAGAGGCAAGAACCAACAATTTTGGCGTTTCTTGGTGATTCAGTGAAGGCACGAGGCTCCGCGCACAAAGCAAGTGGGATTCGGGTGCCCCCCCC
>NC_048912.1:14345289-14345526 GCF_011077185.1 Oxyura jamaicensis
GGGGGGGGGCTGGAGGAGGCAGTGGGGTTTGGGGGCGCTCGGTGGGATCCGTGATGGGGAACTGAGCATGGACGGGGCAGGGCAGGACGGGGGCTCGGGGGGGGGGGCTCCCCTCGCACCCCCTGTGCCACGTCGCGCTCACACCTCTGTGCACACACACACACGCGTCCCCTCTGGTGTCCCCATGGACCACCCCCAGGCACCCCCAGGTGCCCCCCAGCCCCCTCAACACCCCCC
>NC_048912.1:14345626-14376587 GCF_011077185.1 Oxyura jamaicensis
GGCACCGCCCGGTTATAGCGCGGTCACGCGGCGGCCGCCGCCGCCCCTATATAGCGCGGGGCGGGGGGCGCGGCACCGGCACCGGCACCGGGAGCGGGTCCGGGAGCGGCGGTGGCAGCGGTGAGCGCGGGGACCGGGACCGGGACCGGGACCGGGACCGGGACCGGGACCGGGCACCCAGCAGCCTCCGTTAGCGGCTGTCCCGGGAAGGGAGGGGATAGGAAGTGGGGGTCCCAAGCCCCGGAGCGCGGGGGTGGTCCCGGGGGGGTGTCCCGGGGGTCCCGTGCCACTGATCCCGGGAGTCCCGTCCCCGGAGGAAGGGGTCCCGTTAAGGACGGGCTCGGTCCCGGTCTTCGGGGGGGGGTGGAACTGGGGGGCTCCATCCCCACGAGGGCGCTGCCCCAAGTCCGGGGGGTTCCCACCTGCAGGGCTTTTGGGGGGGTCGGTGGGGTGGCGGGGGGGTCCTCGTGGCGGGGACCCCATCCCCGGGGGTGTCACCCTCAGGGGCAGGGGTCCCCCTTCCCCCCCGCTCCCCCCCCCGTGGTGCGGAGCCCGTCGGGTGCCCCCTGACGTTGGGGGGGCGGGGGGGGGTTGGGGGGGGGGGGGGGGGTCCTTTTTGCAGGCATCCGGCCCCCCCCGGAGCGGCTGCCATGCGGCTCAGGATGATTTCGGCTGCCTCCGTCCTCGTCCTGCTCTTCCTGCCCTCGGAGACCTGCTCGCCCCTGCAGTGGCCCCGCAGGCTGCCCGTAGCCCCCCAACCCAGCTGGGAGCTGTGGCCGGGAGCCCCACGACCCCCGGTGCCCGCCGGCAGCCCCCAGCCCCACGGACAGCCCCGGCTCTGCCAGCCCCGGGGGGCAGCGCCCACCACGGCCCCCCCGCATCCCCCGGGCGCTGCAGGCGGGCAAGAGGCGAGAGGGGAAACCCAACTCGTTGGACCTCACCTTCCACCTCCTGCGCGAGTTCCTGGAGATGTCCCGCGAGGAGAGACTGGCCCAGAAGGCGCTGAGCAATAAGCTGCTGCTGCAGAGTATAGGGAAGTGACCGGGAGGGGGGGCTGAAGGGGACCCCACCCCATAGCGAGCACCCAAGGGTGGCCGCGGTGGAGCAGACCGGGGGCTGGACCCTCCCGCCCACCCATGGGACCCCCCCTGGCCGCATCCCGCGTGCTGCCCCTGCGGTTGTGCATTAAAGTCGCCCTCGCACCTGCCCCGCTGCCGTGCTCTCACCTTCCCCCGGCCCTGATGTGCTTCCCCGTGCTTCGGGGGGGGGGGTCCCTGGGTCCGAGCCCTCCCTGGCGCAGGGGGCTGGCGAGGGGCTGGAGGTGACGTTGGGACTGGGTTAAAGCATCCCAGCCATCCGCACACAGGTCCTCCACTGGGGGGGGGGGGACCAGGAACCCCCCCATGGTGTCCCCTGCACCCCTCCAGCCACTTTGCAGACAGGGTTTGGGGGCAGTGACACTGCACCAGCTGCGGGTACGGGGTGTTCGCTCCCGTCCTGGATCTGCTCGGTCCCTGCAGCCCCCAGCCGGGTGCTCCCAGACCCCGTGTGCGCTTTCTGCAGCTCGCTGCTGTCACCAGAAGTCAAGAAATTCCACCCAGAAAGATGGGGAAAAAAAAAAAAAAAAAGGTGCAGCGTTGGCACCTTGCAGGTGTTGGAGGATGGCTCTGGGGATGGAAACGGGAGCGCAGCCCCACGCGCGTTGGTGGCCAGACCCAGTTCCCGGGTGGAAGGCAGCAGGGCCGGGGGCTGCGTCCTCCTGTGCTCTGGTGCTGCGATAAATCCCATGGGGGGGGGGGGGGTGGGAGCCCAGGGGGGCAGAGGGGGCTGCGGCAGGGTCGGGGCTGCCCCTGGGTGCACCCCGAGGCCGGATCCTGCCCCAGCCGGATTTGGGGAGCCGGCGCTGGCCCTGGCTCACAGCGGCGGTGACGCTCAGCGTGCGCATCCCCGGCCAGCGAGCCCAGAGGGTGTTGGGGTGACGGGGGCAGCCCGGAGCTGCAGCGTGGGGCTACACACGAACACACACAGACACACGCGTGCACACAAAAAGCTGCCCCGTGCAGGAGGAGCGCGGTCAGGCTGCGTTCGCACCGGACGCCTCGCGTCGAAAGCTGTTAACGCTCCCTGAGCGGGCTGTGGGCTGCTTTTTTTCCCCCCCAGAAAAGTCCATTTTCTCCCATTAAAAAGGAAAGGTAAGGAATACATAAAAGCAGTAATTACCTCAAGGAAAAGGAGGAACAGGTTGTTAAAACAGAGGCAATGACGCAGCCTGAGGCAGGTGGCGCAGCTCGGGAGCGCTGGTAACCCTCTCTGGAAAGCTGGGGGGGTCCCGGCTGCAGGGGGGGGCATGGTGTAACGCCCCCCCTGCCTCCAAGGCACCCTGTTACGGCAGCCTGATGGGTGCACAGCTGCTCTGGGGGCTCCCCTAGGGCTGCAGCACCAGGGGCAGCAGCTCTGGGGGTGCTTTTCCTTCTTGGGGCTCGGAAGGGCTGCGCCGCTCAGCATCGCGCACCGGTGGGTTGGGGTGCGCTGCTGCACCGGGGACAGGGGGGACCTCTGGGGTCCCAGAGACGAGGGAGCGTGAAATGAGGGCAGAAATCAAGATAAAAGCTCAGCACATACCTAGGAGATGCTCCGAGGAGGAACGCGTGCTTAACTGCAGCAGCACTGGCTCGGCTTCGTTGTGACCCCAGCCCCACCGGGGGGTGGGCACCGAGGTTCTCGCGCATCCCCCGGTAGCAGGAGAGGTCTGAGTACCAGAGCACCACTCACCACGCGCTTGCCTTAGGACAGTGAAACCCCAATGCTCAATCTTTGGTAGGACAAACCCTTACCTGAGGCACTTTGTTGGCCCTGCTGCAGCACCAACAGGCTGAGAGCTGGGCAGAGCTGGTAGGGAAGGGGAAGCCCGGCACTTCCCCACCACTGCGGACAGCGGAAACGCTGTCGATCGAAGGGCACCACGTTGCAGGGTTAACTCGGAGGAGCCCACGCACAGGGAACTCACTGAGGACATCTGTGGCCCCACGCGGCGGGGCTGTGCTACCTCCTCCTGACTCTGGGACTCACGGGAACCTCCCAGGGGCTCTCGGTGACAGATCCGGGCACGGGGGTAAGGAAGGAAGCAGCCCAGACGTATTTCTGCATTGAAAACATTTATTTTACAACAGTGGTTTCAGATAACTTAGCGATCTTTATTTTAGTTTATATTCAGACGTACGATACACAAATTACCATGCTAGAACAGAAAATAATTCCTTCTGCTGTAACTGCGGGTATGTACAGGAGCTCAGTAGTATCGAGTGTTACAATCCACAAGGTTCAGACAGCCACATCTACTTACATACAGTTCAAAGTATGGTCCTTTAGTAACATAACAAAATATATATATGTCTATATTATAATTGCTTCTCAGATGCATTCATACTTCGATCGTGTTTTTTTTTTTTTTTTTTATTTTTTTATTTTTACAATTTTTGTTTTTAGACGGGCTCCCCCCACCCCGCCCGAGTTGAAGTGCACAGAACGCATCCCCTCCTTACGTCCTCAGCTCCCTCGGGCTTCAGAAAGAGGCCAGCACAACAAAACCCCCCGGTGAATGACTTAGCTCAGGGCCCTGCGCACATGCCAAATTAATATAAACGGCCTGGGATGTCGGCGATAACGCAAAGCAAACACCCCACGCCCAGCCCAAAAAAGCAGGAGAAGGTGGGGACGAGCAGAGGAAGGAATGACAGCAGCTGGCTTACGTGGCGCACGCCCAAACGAGGACACAGCGAGGGGCTGGGACTTGGCAAGAGTCAGAGCTCATCGACCGTGTCGGACACGCACAGAACCAACGTGGAGGCGGCAGGAGGAATCCCCCCCTGTGCCTGCTGTGTGGTGGGAAACCCGCGCGGTCTGTGTCAGGCATCAGCTTCTGGAAGCGCCAGCTCGGCTGCGCTCTGTGCCCAGCAGCACCGGCAGAAACTCGGTGGCACTCGCACGAACGCTGGCCACAGGCTGTGTCCTTACACAGACCCTAACTTCGGTCTGGTGACTTGCAGTAGCTCCCGGTCTCACGAGTCCAACCCGTAAGCGCCGCAAATTGAACAGCTGGAGCAGGCTGCGCAAAAACGCTACCCAGGTTCAAACTCACTCTAGCAAGGAGGGAAGACTTTGGGAGTTAACAGATTGCTTTCCCCTTTCCGAGCAGAACGGCGCTCTGCTTCGTACGCCACCTATTTATTTATACAACAGGATCCTTCCACGCGTTCACCACTCAAGCCAACAGCTGCTGTTGTTTCCTGCAGCTGCAAGGAGAAAGCACAACTCTGGCCACACGGAACTCGCACCGTGCACTTGCCTGACAGTTCAGGGAAGAGCTTGGAGCCAAGTTGCACGTTTTACCACCAAAGAATAAGAGCAGCAAGCCCGAGGTGCACACCTGTTGTATAAATATCTAGGTATGTGCATGCACACACACACACGGTGCTGCAATCCGAAACCTACAGCGGGTTTGGACCTGGCTTTGAGCTCAGAGATCCGCTTTGTAGAGCGCAACGTGGTGAAAGCCAGCACGGGGGAATAAAACCCCACTGCATTCTGTTTACCTCTCGAGACGAGGGTAACGATCGTTGATTTTGATTTAAACCATCCCCACGTACCAGCCCACGCAAGCCAAACCCATTCCCTCGCCCTCCTTGCGGCTGCTGGGTTTTGTTTTGTTCCCTAAAGAGAAGCCAGAGCAGCAAAGCCCAGCGCCAGACCGGGCCGAGGCCAAGGGGCACCGGGGGAATCGAAGCAGCCGGGCGCGCTTGGCGGAAGCGCGCACAGAGCATGACCACGGGAATACACCCACGGCGCTGGCCCCGGGGGAAAGGGAGCAGAGAAGACACCGGCTTCCACATTGATGGCATCTGACTCGCACAGAGACCGGCAGCTTCCCTCGTGCAGTCTCTTCGTGTACGGAAAGCAGCCTCGCGGAACGCAACAGGGATTCCCGTCTTGCAGAGTCCCGGCCAGCGCTTAAACCTCCCAAGGCGTGGAGCAGACCGGAGCTCTTGCAGGACCTGACCTCTGAACAAACCTCCCGCCGCTGAGTTAGCGATCGGTTATGCCTTCAGGCTGTTTAAGCAGTCGGTGGTGCACCGGTACGCCACAAGCTAGGTGATTTCCACAACACAGAGAAGCGGCATCAAATGATGAAGCGAGTTAAGTTTCTACCGACCTTACGCGACAAACACTTGCGTTGGGGGGTTACGATTCAGCGCTCTGATCCTAAGATTAATGCATGTTTAAACAGCATCCGGAATGATGAACACGAGGCAGGGGCCGCCGAGTGGCAACAGCCTCCCCGAAACAGCCTCCCCGACTGCCTTGCGAGAATCTGTGACACTTAACGCCAACCTCCGGCTGCATGGGGAAGGGAGAACCGCAGCACAAAGACGTTTCTGGAAACGTCGGCAACACTGAAGGGCACCAGACAGACGAAGGGCACGAACTGCTTGAGACAACGGGGTACCTTCTGGAGTGCACACGGTGCAGGTGCTCCGAGATGTGGCCCCCCCCCCCCCCCCCCGACAAAAAAAAAAGCACACCAAGGTCCCTCGACACCACGCAACGCGACTGCCTTCAAAAACGGGGCAGGACCATGGTCGGGTTCCTGCCCGGGTTATACCTGTAGTGTTTGTAGGCTCTGAGACGAAGGGTTTTGAGAACCGCACTCCCCCTCGCACGGCACCGCCGCGACACTTGGCGTTTTCTCGGCTCGGCGCCAACGCCGCCCCCCCCCCCCCCCCCGCGGGTGCCCCCGGTCGGACCGCAGGCTGTGCACAACCCGACCTCCAAGAGCATCACGTTGTGATACCCCTGGGAGCGCTCATATCTAAAGCAGTTTAAAAAATATTACAAATCTAAAAATAAGACTAAAAAAAGGTTAACATGGCTCTAAAACGTCACCGCGTGGGATCGGCAGAAATGTACACCACATCGGACACCACGGAGGCTTTACAAAACCAAAGTTATATACAGAGAAATATTTAAGAGCTTCCTACACACATCACCGACAAAACGCCGCACGCTGAACCGGTGCGATGCCCCTTCCGCGGCTTCGAGGGAGGGAACGGCCCCCGCACCCCATCACCCGCAGGGAGTCGGGCGCCGCGAGCCCCGCACCGCCCACAGCCCCCGGCCGCTGCGGCGCGCTCAGGGCTCCCCTCGTGTACCCGAAGCTACGAAGGGCGCTCTGCACAGCGGAACGACACGAGGCAGGGCTCCCCTCGCGTACCCGAAGCTACGAAGGGCGCTCTGCACAGCGGAACCCGGAGCCAAGCCAGCGGCCGGCCCTCGCCACCCGTGGAGTCGGGCTCCGGCCGCGCTCCTCCCCGCGAGGAGGAGCCACAAAAGCGCTCGGAAACCGGGCGCTGAGCAGGGACCCCGGAGCTGGGCGGAGGCGCTCCTGGAACAGAGGTCTGAGGCAACTCGTAAAACAAAAAGCTGCGACGCGACTTAAAAACCCAACAAAAACAAGCTCAAGTTTCGTTCTGGCGGCAGGCCGGGCAGAGGTGACAGCGCTCGGGCTCAGTTCTGGAAGGAAACATTCTGCACGCAAGCGGTGCCCGCGAAGCTGCGGCCTCAGCTCCGGCAGGGACAGCACAGCTCCAGCGACCCGAGCTCCGAACCGCGCCACCATTAACTGTGATTTCCAACACAACTTCGCATTGACTAGGGTTAAGTTTGGCCATTTTGAAGTGCAGCTCCTGTTGGACATGGGGATGCTCTTGTACCTTACAACAGGAAACCAAGCGGGCACTGCCCCGCGGATCTTCTGATCACACAGTTTGAAAGCAGCAACGTTTAAATAACTTCTTTGTACAGTTCCGGAAGAAAGACGTTAACACACAATTATCTTCAATTCAGAGATGACAGAGGAACACGGGCCAACTCAGACTGTTCCAAAACATACGGATATTCACCTAAAAAGGCTTTTTCTCCTCATTCCCTGTGACTGGGATCTCAGCGTAGCTTCCCTCGGAGCACCCAGCATCGTACCGGCGTCTCGCAGCACGCACTGACCCACCAGGCACCCACAGAAACAGCCCAAGGGGAAGGAAAGCCGCATCTCCCAAACGCCTCGCTGAACGGGGAAGCAAAGCAGGCGCTTTGGATCCAGGTTTCCCCCGGCTGTCGTCTTTCCAAGCCGCGCGGGACACAGCCGAAGGCATCGCCTCCGCCCTGCCCCACACGTCCGACCTGCAGCCAGCTCGCGCCCGCAGGGCTTCCCCGCGCCGCCTCCTCGCTCGCGCTCCCGGCCGCTCGCTGCCTCCCGACAGCTTTTTCTGGGGCCAGCAGAGGTGCCCGGGGGTTAAGGAACAGAACCACAGACAAAGCTTTTTGCTACGCGTCCCGATGAGCGCGTGGAGATGGGAGTAACACACACAGCGCGCGGGGGAAGCAGCCTTTATGTCGCTCTACCCAGTCAGCCGCATCAACTACGCGCATTTAAGAAGCCGAAGAATCCCCCAGGGCGGTTTTGTTTGTTTAAGCTGACAACATCGAGGGATCGGCATGGATCACAGGGGCCGTTCGAACCAGCAAGTGCCCAGGGAAGGGAGCCCGTAGAGAAATTCAAGCATCATCCAGGGTGCAGTTCAACATCCAGAACCCCCACAAGGACAGCCAACCTGATGTCGCTTTTTTGAGCTTTAGAATTGTTTTTCTTCCCAAGGGGTCAAACAAAGACTTAATTAACTGAAGGCCAAACCACACACAAGTGTCCTCAAGGCCACCCCAGAAGGTTTTTCCTGACAGGTTAGAAGGTTCTTTCAGTATCCCACAACATCTCGGGTCTGAAGGCCTGTCTACGAGGCAGAAGTTACTTAACAAATGCGCTCCTCGTATCTAGCCAGAGGCTTTTTTTTAGTTTTTGGAACCCGATGTGGTAACAAAAGCATGCTTATCTGCAACAGGCTCCCATGGGGGCAACAAACATGCGTTTGTACCAAGAGCGCCAGTAAAATCCCACCGTGCACGCATTCCTCCCTTGATATTGAGACCGTGTTGGTAACGTTTTCCTCTGCCCGGGACGTTTAACGTGGTTTCACGTCAGATTTTAGGTGCTCTATCGTTTTCAGCCCATGCACAGATGGAGTGAAAACAGATTCAGAAAGATTCCCTGGCCGGAGGTGCCCCTGACTCGCTGGCAGCTCCCGCAGCCTGGCGGGGCTTTTTTACGCCGTTCGTAACGCCTGGACCTCGTAGAGCAGCATGAGAGGCCTTCAAAGCAAACCCCGGACGGGAGGCTGAAAATAGCCTCCGGACAGAAACAGGGGAAAAATGAAAGGGGAGAGGGGGGGTACAAAGGACAGGAGAGGCGTTGTGATATAAAACCACGAAGAGCAGAATTAACGAGGCTGTAATTAACTGCTAGAAGCGCCACACGGAGGCTTACCGGTAGCTGCTCTAGATCCCGGCTCTGTATCACCTAAACCAAGAGAATCAACAACAAAACGCAGCAGCGACCCGGCAGCCAAAGCCCCTCCCTAACAGTTCAACAAATCTCAGTCAAGCACAGTTTCAAGAGAAGAATTCAAACATAATTGGCTTCAAAGCAGTACAGGAAACCTCTCAATGGTTTCCCCACCGTTGTTCCGAGGAAAAGAAAAACAATGGTGTAAACAAGTCTAAACGCGAGACAACGTGCAAACGATACAATACAAACACCAAGAAAGGTGGATTGTTCTTCAAAAGCCGTTGAAGTGCTCCACAAAGATGCTCATGAGAAAATTAAAGGGCTAATGGATTATAAAAAGCTTTTAAAAAGACCTAATACCCCATTTGTCTAGTAGCATCCCCGAATATTGGAGAAAAATTTAAAAGCCAATTATTAATTTCTTTTTTTAGCATTGACGCTGTCGCCTGCCGTCTGGATTTTATCCACTTGCTCGGCGCACGCCAATGAACCAGGTTCACTTTAAGATTCTCATGCATTCAGAGCAGCTGCACTATTTGGTCTCCAGCATTTCAGTCAAACCCAAACAGAATTGTGCTTGCAGTTCAAATCGCACCGCCACCACCACAGAAACCCGTCCACAGTCGCTTTTGTGACAAACTACAGCTCGTGGTTCCGCTGACACTGAGGATAACCCTGACGCATAAGGAGGTGTTCACCAATTTAGCTGCTCAAAGACTGGAAACTCTCCCTTTTCATTTTTCAAGGTAGATTTATTTAAGCTGAAAACCAGCATTAACGAGAATTCCAGCTCTGCAGGACTGGCGGTTTTTTGGTTCTTGGCTTTGTAAACTTGCTTAGACAACAACGCAGGAAGAGGAGAATTGGCTTGCTGCACCCAAATGAAAATCATGAACTTTTAAAGGTCTTTGACAGCTTGGCTGTATGAAAAAATGGTGGCTTCTATGAAACTTTTTTTCTTTTTAAATCTCATTTTTAGGCCAGTACGACTGCTTAAAATGCAGAATGTCTCCCTCACACATACTGTGACAACTCAATACATTTACACCACAGACATTTAACATAACTCCATACATGCTATAAAAAAAAAAAAAGAGAAAGAAAACATAAAACCGTAGCTAAACTGCTTTAAATACTGCATGCTACAGCACTTCACGTATCATCAAGATACGACACTGAAAGGTGACAAAAGGCTGAAGGGATTACAAAATATTCTCGGCAGGTTGGAAAGCTGCCTTCTTACTCTGGCAGAATTTTTTCCCCCTCCCCATTCTCTACTTCTAATGTTCATGATTCTAGTGTTGAGTTGGCCATGTAATTTTTTTATCCACTCTAACGACAGTGTTTCCTTAACTTAATTAAATCCATCAGTGTGGTAGCTGGGGTGAGAGTCAGCTGTGAGCTGGGTCGTCTCTGTGGCTGATGCTGGCTGTATCACGATAGGTGCGTCTGAGGCCTCTGGAAAGCAAAGACAGAAGGTTTAGCGCACCAAGCAAAGAAAAAGCAGCGCTGTGTGTCCCGGTAAGCATAAGGTGCGTCTCCCTGCAGCACTCTGATAACACAATTTTACACTCCTCTGGAGCACGAGGAGGATTTTATTGTCTTTCAGTCGGCACACGCTGCCATTAGCCTCGCAATGAATGTTCCGTGTGTAGGTTTATTTCCTTCTTCGGTTACGAGCAGCTGCTACTCTCCCAGCGTTCAGCAATACCAGCTAAAAACACAATCAGAGCACGCACAGGACACTGCTGAGCAGGCTGGGGGTGCACGAGGAGCTGGGAGGGGACAGAACCAGGGCAGCTGACCCCGAAGGGATGTCCCATCCCACATGGCGTCGTGTGGAACGATAAAGCTGGGGGGTGGGGGCTGGGGGGGGGGGGCTGCCATTGCTCGGGGCACTGCTCAGCAGGCGGTGAGCAATTGCCTCGTGCACCTTGTGCATCACTTGCTTTGTCTGTTCTTTTGGTTGTTGTTATTTTCGTTTCTTTCAATCCCCCCCCCTTTCTTATTAAGCTGTCCTTAGCTCGACCCACGAGTTCTTTTACTTTTCTTTTCATTCTCTCCCCCATCCCGCCGGGCGGGGAGCGAGCGAACGGCTCCCTGCTCAGCTGCCCGCTAGGTTAAACCACAGCGGACGCCCATTTCTCCGAAGCTGAACCCAAATTCAGCAAAGACCCACGGGGACTTTTCAGCAGCTACATTCCTGGCGTTACCGTGGAACCGTTTAAACCGTGCTGCTTCTCCCCCAGAGACCTGTGCTGATCTCTCTACAAAGCAAGCGTTGCTCCTCAAATAGCCCACCAAGCACAGGGCCAGAGAGCGGTACTCCGAACATCACTCATCCCAGACTTGTAGAAATCCCACAGCTTTTTTTTTTTTTTACCTACCCCTTTCATCTGACTGCAACTGTGCCTCCAAGTCCTCTGGAGAGACGTAGTATTCCTGTTCTTCGCCTTCGGGAGGTTTAGGTTTACACTTCCCACAGCAGCAATTACAGCAGCAGCACAGACAGCAACAGCAATAGCAGCCTGTGATGAGCCCACAGAACACAAACAGGGCCTGCAGAGGACAGAAGATAAAGAAACGTTCATAATCCACGCCGACCACGCCGCGACCACTGAGTCTGAGAGACTTCGATATGGAAACTAGAGAGAAAAAAATACAGTGATGCAGAGACTTCACATATTGGCTACGTTTTTATATTTAACCACCGTGAGGTATTTAAAGCACGTGCAAAACTGGTGACAGCTGTGAACATTTCATGCTGAGCTGAAGCCTGTCAGTCGGGTTTACTTGAATAAATTCCTGGAAATCAGGTATAAGCGGTCTGTGTTTCCTGCTACATCTGCAAGATGACAAAGCAGATCTGTAGGGAAATCCAGAGGTACGACAGTTCGGGAGAGTCTGTAGCTTCCATAATATCCCCAAAGATTCACAGTAGCTACCCAACGCAGATTGCCATGTGCCTACAGCAGGGACTTACCTGAGGCCGCAGGCATGGCTACAGAGCTCACCACACTCAGTCGGGAGATGAGATCCTACCACTACCTGAGCCAGCCAGCACAAAGCCAGCTGAGCCTGTCTGGGTGCCCGTCGCAGCGAGTCACAACGAGCAACGTGGAAATTGTCAGAGAGGTCACTGCCTAACTGTTTGAAAAAATAACCGTACAAGAGAGCAAACCGCCAGGATTTGGTGACTTCGCTTCCTGCGAGGGAACCGAGAGATGGAGAGAACACCGGCGGCAGGGTAGAAAAACAAAGGGTATTATGCTTAAAAATAACGAGTCCTGTACAATAACTCCTGGGTGCTAGCAGAAGACATCTATACAATAATTATTTCACCTTTAAAAGAACGTTAAAAGCGTTTGCGAAGAAACATGAGCTTGCAGCGCAGTTTGGTATACTGTGAGAATCTTTTCCACTGTACAAGAGACAAAGACGGGCAAGCGAAGAAGTAATCTGGAGCCTGTGAAATCCCGGGTAAGAGGAGGATAAATTACAGGTGTCAGAGTTTCAACAAGTTCCGAAGTGAAAGCAAACACCGTTTTCAAATGGAGTTCTTTAAGGATTTTAAATGTCAATCCGTAACAACTTCTCTTTGCACTTTTATTTACCTTTGCCCACCAGCTGGAGAGGACGAAATACGTGTTCACATTTTCTTCGCCAAACTGCTCTGCTACGTACAGGCCCAGAGAACCGTACTTATCATAAATGTTTCGCTTCGTCGCGTCGGTCAGTATCGCATGCGCATTATTGATCTCTTTAAACTTTTCTGCTGCCTCTGGATTATCGGGGTTTTTATCAGGATGATATTTCAACGCAAGTTTTCTGCAGAAAGCAAAAAGGGCACAGATTAAAAAATGGGATTTGTGTTCCTCACCCCCCCGCCCCGTTCCATAGCCTGCCACTCCAGAGAGGTTTTCAAGTTCCCGTTGAAAGTATCTACGCAGCTCCGGTTTCCTTCGTTTCTGATTCACTTCCCTGCCGATAACAAAACACTACAGCACTGTCTAGCTTCATTTGCAGGACTGATTTCAGGCTGCTGGATTGGATCCTCAGAAATCCCATGGAAAAAATCGGGACATTGAAGAGAAGAAGAAAGCATTCCTTTTTACCCCTCGGGCCCAGCAATTTCCACCAGGTTTTGCAGCTGCTGAAGCAAAAACCAAGCTAACAGAAGAGAGAGAGACCACACGTTTATGATATAGTATCAGAGAGTAAATATAAGCAAGCTGCCACAACTCATCTACAGCGGTGGAACACAAAAATAGAGCAGACAATCACTTGTGGTTAATTCACCAGTTCCTGCGCAGGTACAAAATACTTTTCAGTTCAAGTCTTGCTAGAATAGAACTGGCTTTCGAGTTTCGAAATATCAGGAAATGGTAACGTACCTCCCCGTATCATCCTAGATCTTAGAGCTAAACGACAGCAGTTTACAGCACCCAGAGGTCACTAAGGATAGCACAAAACACCCAAAAGTTTAAGCACCGATGAATTTGCAAGTTCAGACACAGCCCAAGCACTGAAAGAAATCAGTACAGGCCAAACACCTCTTTAATGAAAAAAAAGCAAAACGTTTTGGAATTCTATGCCAATAGCTCAGCAGCACCAAAAAAGGTACTTGTCCTCTGCAGAAAGAGACCACGAGAGCCTCGTTATTTACCTGCGACAACTTTAAAGCCGGGCAACATTCAGATAAATAAAATAAAGGCTTGTGCAAGAAGAGGTGGATGCACATACACAACACCAGAGTTCAAGTATTGATCAAGTGTGCGCTGAAGCGTTCTCGTACTACGATGGTGCCGCGTGGGAAGGTAACATCCAGGGCTGCCAGGAACGCCACAGGCTCAGTGAGCACTGAAACAATCCCAGCTTTTATAACGAGGGAAGTTATGTAAACTTACAGAGGACTGAGCTACTGTCAGGTTGCAGTCGAGAAATATTTTCCCTTTCCCGTGTGTACGCAGATTCCAGAGCCCACAGGCTGGCAAAGGACAGCCCAGATCAAATGGAACGAAAACAAGAGGCGGCCGGTAAAAGAGCCGAGGCAACAAGATGAGGTGAGAGTGCAGACACGTAGGAGGTACGTTTCCCCCTTGGATCTAGCCGAGTCCTTCCTCCAAAGGAAGGGAACTCTGCAGTTTTTACCCCCGTGAGTAAAATTGTTTTCTGGTCACTGAGGCTAGAGGCCTCAAACTTCCAGTTAGAAGATTTCAGAAAGCCAGAGCTAATTCTGGACGGTTTGTCTGCCCAGTTTATTCATAGATTTCACTCTGTAAGTGCTATCAGTATCAAAAAGTGACTTGGAAAGGGAAAAAGGCTCTGGTAAATGCTGGAGACCAGAAGAAAACCCATGAAGTGTATTCTCAAGTAAAGATTTCTACTGACCCCTAGTGTAACGTCAGACACACTGCCACTGGGCAAATAATGGTACCATACCCAGCTCACGCTTAGGTAAACAGCAATTGCATAGAAGCAGGTCTGGGGGGAAGGTGGGAAGACGGGATGGTTACAGCACGTCTTTGGTTTCCACTTGGCCCAATGGAAGCCATTTCACACGTCCAGCTTCAAGAAAAAAAGTTTTAAAAATCCTCTTTTAAAAATAACTCCACATGAAGAAACTTTGAATGCAATTTTAGAAAAAATTGTCGGTCTCCATCCTTGTTTACATCTTCAGCCTGTACCTCGCTGTGTCAGGACTAGAAATGATGGATGAGGGTGCAGGATTGCCCAGCTGCGTTCTCTAAGCTGGAACAGCTACGTAACGTAACGGAGGAGTCAAGCTCTGATCCCACCCTTAAAACTTGGTTCAACCTTTAGATAAAGGACGCTCAGAATGGTACTGCAGATTTGAGAATTTAACTTCTTTATAAAGAACATTTAAGGATCGAACAACACTGGCACAAAGTCTAGGCGTGGTTTCCACACCATTTTTAAAAGAAACCACGTGTTTTCACCTGGCGTCCTCGCAGATTTTTCTTGCAAAGGTTTTAAATAAACCAACTTGAGCCTTTACATAAATACCACATCTGTCGAACACTTAATTAAAGCTGTTTGTGTTATGGGGCAGCAGGGGTAAGACCCAAAACTTTACCTGTATGACTTTTTGATATCATCAGAAGTAGCATTCTTGTCCAGTCCTAGCACATGGTATAACGATTCTCCAGAGGTAGACAGCGAACGTTGCCTCTGGTCTGCCATCTTCACTAACCTGAACAGAGAAGTGGTCCCTGGAAAAATATTAAGGAATATTTAAATAAATAAAAAATAACACGGACCTTATTCGACAAATCAGCCTTGAAAAGAGAGCCTTCAGGGTATGAGAGCTGCATGTGAAAATTCACCTTGTAGGTTTTAACAGGCGTTGAAGAGAAAAAGCTCTTCGTATACGTGGAAGTTTAAGAGTTTCAAAAAACCCAACAGTGAGTTGTCAGTGAAAACTGCTCCATCTTCAGCGCAGCACCAGGTCCTACAGAATCACCGGCGTATATACTCAATTCCACTCTTTGAAAAAATAATCAACAGCTGAAGTGTAGCTACAGGTACGTACTGCGTACACATCCCTAATGCTACTTCATCTTCTTCGTCTTACTGTCACTTATTCATGACAACACCTAGGAAAATAACAGGACAACGGCTAGGCGGCTGTTACGCTGAGGCTGCCTTTTTGCACCACCGGTGCACGGGGTAAGCACAAAGCTCCACGTCCCTCTCCCCTGCACTAACCAGGAGTTGTGGATCAATCGTTTCACTTGGCTTCTAGGTCTGTCATTCTGCTGAAAGTCACCAGCTCCTCCTCCAAATTCAGGCGTGGAGGTCTCCCCGGAGACAGGCCGCAGACAGACAGGGATACGTTCTCTAACATCCTGAGCAGATTAGCAGCTGCCATTCTTTAGCTGCAGAACCGCGGCAAGGATGAGCATCCAAGAGAAGACTATTGGCTATTTTGGGACTGTGTCATCACAGCTAGCCCACACCAGATTATGTAGACTTTGAAAAAGATATTTAAAGCACCAGACTTTTCAAATTTAACCCTTTGTCTTGGATAACAAAGCTAGTAACTTCAGCTTTTTAAATGCTACCTGAAAGAAATACGCCAAGATCTGTCACTACTCGGCTCCTGGTAGGATCTCGTGGTGCTGATAGGCTTCCCAGAGCACACCGGGTCTGTTTCCAACGCACAGGTATCGTCATCCTGGCACAAGGGTGACTAAACAACATGGATCAGACATCAGACCTCTCCGGGCTGTCTCAGAGCCTACCTGGTGGCTGCTCTTCTGCATTTGGCCTCCCCAGCTTTAAATCAGTTTAACACCGGTAACCACGTTGGGTTTCTGTAACTGGAGCGCACCCGCTGAACTGGTAAACCCTCATCTGATTTCCTTCAAGAAATCATTGGCAGGTCTGGTGAGTTTAATTAAATGCTACCTAATAAGGAAGCGATAAATTAATAATGAGGATGATGATAGCAGCAGTAAGAATAGCAGCAGCTCTAAATGCACAGGCCAAGAATCCGAAATACACTCAGGTCGGGAAGGAGGATACGCGTGTAGGAAGAAAAAATCTTTTCTTTTTTTTTTTCCTTTTAAAAAAATGGTGATAAGCTACCGAACCGTTTCCGCAGGAGAGGAGAAATATCAAGGAGAGGAAAAGCATCAAGAACCACCCCATCCAAGAGCACAGGACACAAAACCCCTCCAGGAGGGGCTTTCCACGCCTGCCGCCACCAGCCTGCCCCCCCAGCAGTCCGGCTGCTGAGGTCAAAGGCTGGTGATCCTGGCGTGGATCCAGTAATCTAGCTGATCACACAGGCTGCCCCGATGGCTGCGCAGGCTCCTGCGCTCCGTTCTCATCAACCGAGACCACCACCTCTTCCTCACCGCCTTCCTGGGAAATCCCCTTGCTCTTTCTATCAGGCCCACCAGCTGTGGGCAGCATCCAGCCCAGGGACGTTCCCCGTCACTCCAGAACCTGTGTTCAGCAGTCTGTAGCTCCACTTAGGCAAAACGAGCTTCCTTCCAACACGCCCCTGGCGCACGGATGCTGCAGATCACAGGTACGCACCGTGTTCTGCTTAACAAAATCCCTGCTGGTAATCGAGGGCCAATGGGTTTAGCAGAAACAAATTCAATTTGATGCAGGCTGTGCCCATCAGCCTGTAGGCTGATGTCACGAATAAAGACAGACACAGGAAGAAAGTTTCCTGCTGCTACAATTTTTCATCATTTTCATCTGGAAAGTTCAGGGTAACGGGGTGCTGGCGTTTACGTTTCAGTACTGGGACGAAGAGGACACGTAGGTACCGGCAGAAGAATGGAAGCCGAGGTGGTAACAGGAGTTCACCTGGGAAACTTGTTATTTAAGGGGTCGGGACAGCCTTATGACGACGAATGTAACCTTTGGCTTTTCAAATACAGAATGGAATTGCAACTACAGTAAAGGTGCGAGTTATTTAAGTTTACAGGACTTCATAAAGCAGGGCATTACCTACCCTACTGTTTTTACAAGTGGCTCTAACTCTCAGCACTGAAAGCTGCTGTTTTTAAAGAAGTGTTGCACCCAGCGGTAACAAGCCATCTGCTGCATGTTCTCATCAAGCAGGATTCCCTGAAGAGGTTTCGCTCAGAAGGTCCTGAAGAAAGGTAATCCCCTGGATTAAACAGCACAGTTTTTAACCATCTGTGTACCAGAACGTCCCGCATTAGTCAGCTTTAATACAACATGCAGCTGCTTTCAGCGTGGCCAGATAAGCGTCACTGGTAGCAGCTTAACAAAAAGAATTAGATTAGACCTGGACAGTGACAGGGAAACTGGTCCTAACATTTTATTTACATCAACGGTAAATTGGGCCTTAGAAAAACTGATTTTCTTCTTAACTTCCCAAAAGAATCCTATCAAGCTTCATGAAATTATTGGTATGTTTCTTTCTGTCAGGCTTGCCACTTCTTAAGACCCTGTGGATACAGGACATCCCTGTGAGTACCAGCACCAAGGATGACAGCACCTCGGGTGCTTAGAAGCAAGGGACAAAACTTCTCCCTTCTAAACCTTCCCAGCCTCCAAACCTGGCCCAGCCATGCCTGACCCTTCAGCCTGAGACCTCCTAAGCTAAGAGGTAGCTGCTGGAGAAGGGGCCCTGCCTCCTCCTCTCCCAGCCCCAGCGGTGAATTTCCATCACTCCTCCTGCTCCAGCTCCGGCAAGCAGCTGACCCTGCAGCAAGAAGGTGCAGGGACCTGAACTGGAAGGGGGCAGCGAGCGGGGCATCAACCTTGCCAAGAAACCACGCTGATTTGTGCGGCAGGAAGGAGGGTGGAGGTTACTTCGGCTATTCACGCAGTCAGCAGACGCCGTTAACAGCTCTGAATCACCGAAGTCGCATCTCTGCTGGAAAGAACCACAACCTGGGGCAGTACGGTGACGGAGGGCTAACTCGGCAGCCTGTGCCGGCATCATTTCAGCGCCGGCAGCATCCACGAGCTGCCTAACAACAGCAGCTTTCCACTTCACTCCAAAGCTGGGGCATTAAATATTTAGTCATTAACAAACCTTTGGAAACTATAGCGCCAAGCTGCCTAAAATATCACCTTGCACGTTTCAAATTCGTTTTGTATTTTTTTTCCGTGTAGGCCACAAAGGCGCAGCTGCTCCCTCAGAATTCCTCACTGGGGGAAAGGCTCGGGGAAAGGCTGCTGGCTCGAGGAGCTGCGGATGTTCAGCACCTCTGGGAGGAACCGAAGAGGCAGGCTGCCTTCCCACAGAGCTGCAAGAAATCACAAAACCCAGCACTCACCTGGAATCCCGTTCGGCTATTCTGAGGTAAGCGGTAACTGCTCGCAGGCGCCTCTAGAACTGAATCTCCTAAAGACAAAACAAAAGCAATAAATTTTTCACTGACTTATGGTGAGGACTTGCTGCCATCCCGTTATGTTGTCAGTACAATCTTTTGCAATGTGCTAAGGATGAGAAGGACGTGAAATAAAAAAACTTAACCCTTATCTAATTACGCAGAATTTTCACTTGCAGTAGATAAATATCGAAGCCATTGGGAACGTGGAGGAACGCTGCAGCTAGGACACAGCTAACACGCACACACCTTCCCACCACGCGGCCAGCTGGCATCAAGGAACGTATTTGGAAGGCTGCATCTCAGCATTTCCACCATGCTTTCACTCACACGCTGCCTTGCTGTACATGTCCAAAATAAAACGCGGGTTTTTTATTGCCCCAAATATTTTATACTACTACACAGTAAATCTCCACAACGTAAAATATTATCTTCAGAAATGCTTAGCTGTCAAATGAAGTTAGCAATACTTGAATATGTACTTAAAGGGCTCTGGGCTTCTATCTGTAACTTCAGCCTCTTCCCCAAGCCTCCTACACGAAGAGGAAGACGGAACCAAAGTAAGATACCAGGCACAGAGAGCTCTGGGCACGCACAAACCATACCAACACTTAGCAGTAAGGCTTCAGACTTTTTCTTCTTAGGCATTTGTGAAAGATCTGGACTTACAACAAGGGAAGGGTGTTTTTTAAGTCCTGAGAACCCGTAATGTTGTTAGAGAGAGACTGCTACAGAAGCTCAGCTACCAGGAGGGCCGCAAAGCGGCGCAGGAGCAGCGGGCTCGCAGCCTCTTCTGCCTCCCTCGCCAGGGAGCAGCCGGCTGCAGGTCCAGGCTCGGCTGACCACAGCACTGCAACTCCTGCACAGCACGGGAGGCTTTAGCGGCGTCCACGTCCCACGGCCTTCCTGACAAACATACGTATTGCTTTTATTTTCAATGGAGGTAACAGCACTGTACTGCACCCTTCTTCACAGTTAGTAGCAGCACTGCCGCTCCGATGGCCGAGACGTGCGAGGAGACGGAGCGGCTGCACTCTGCCCGTTTCAGCGTCATTTTATACAACATCCAGGCTGCTCCGTGTGTTTCAGTTGCACAGCAGCACCAGCTCATTTTGCCAGGGCAAGTTTCCATCACGAAAACCTCACTTTTATCCTAAAGGATGGCTCTTCAGCCCTTAATAATATGCTTTAACTTCTGGTTAGCCCTCGAGTGGTCGGGCAGTTGGACTTGATGGCCTCTGAAGGTCCCTTCCACCAGAGCTATTCTATGCTAATTCCCATTCCCGTGCTCTGAAGCAGATTGCACAAAGGAGAAACAAGCCTCCCGTCAGCATACAAGGAGGAGGAGAACCTGAGGTGATGCAGCAACATAAAATACAAGACAAAGTAACACCGACTGCTGCGGACAATGAAAATAAGAGAACGTGAACAAGAGGGAGCTTCAAAAAGCTCGATGGTGCTGCGGAAAACCTTAGGGAAAAGCCATCACCGCAATAAATTGGAATTCATTTCTGATTAAGCAGGTACAGAACAAATCTACACCACGCCAGGAGTCACGAAGTCACTTCTGATCAGATTAGAGCACAGTCAGCCTCGTCTCCTCCTTCCTGCTGCCGCCAGCGGGGCACCAGCCGCAGGGCGCCCCGGGCTCTCCTGCACCGCGGCCGGCAGCTCCTGCAGCTCCACGTCACACCCTGCCTGCAGTTACCCCCGGGTATCAGAACAGAAACAAAGGGAGAGCAAACGAAAGGACAGAAATCTGAAAAGAAAAATGAAGGGTTTCAAAAAATCCAGATGAATGGACGTTACCTGGTTCCAAACAATTCAGCAGTGTTACAACTACGGCACGAAGGTTTGTAGCACAAATAAAGAAACACGCTCGGGACGTTTGCCTGCTCTTTCAACTATTTTGCTCCTACCAGCACCACTCCTAGCTTCATTTGTCCTGCAAATTTGCATCCAATTCTCTAAAATGTATTCCATTTTCCACATGCACTGACTGTAGGTAGTGATCAGCACCTTTTCTTCCTCCAACCCAGAGATCGAAGCCGACTTTTCCTTACAGGAATTGGACACAGTCCCAGATCTACCCTCTGTGATAAAACCGTATTTTTTTTCTCCTGTCTGCCCTAACCTCTTCTGACGTATGCCGGAGAACCATCATTATTCAATAACTGCACGAACAGAACTGTCATCGTCCTGCTCCAGAGGCTGTCAGCAGAAAGCGAAGCATCTTCAGGATGCCTTGCTCCAAGAGCCACGTCACGTCCATGAGCTATACCACACCTACCGGAGTATTTAAAGAATTAACGCTGCAAATTAAGGGAAGAAATACAATGGGTAAGCAGACTAGGAACTCCCAGGTTTTTTACTCTCACGTCCTTATTTGCTCACATCACTTTCAAGATGAATCAGTGTTAGAAAAATGGACTATTAGAGAAGGCTGAAGGTAAACCACACCGGCGAGTAACTACTCTGACAAGGACCTGTTACACTCTTCATAAACGTCCTCCTAGCTGTCTTGAAATACTGGAGTTTTACCTAAGACATCTATCCATGAAATCCTTCTGTTCCAAGAGGCTTTTAAACTACAGAAACTGAGGACACGTCCTACCAATCCTACAACCCAGAAGAATTGTATTTCGTTGTACCACAGGAACAAAACCCCAGGTCGAAGCGTTGCGCTGTACCTCACGCGTGCCTTCTACCAAAGCTTGCATCAAAAGTTGGTGACGTGTAATTGCAGAAAGCTGTAAATGGACCCTTCTGACTTCAGTCCTGAAGAGCATGTTGACTCCAGACAGTTTTAACATACAAATACCCACGTAAGGCTGACCTTAGAGCCACAGGATTAATTCCAAATGCACACATCTTTCTCCCACAAAGAGGCCCGATTAACTTCCCTTTGGAACAGAAGCTGGGTCTCCAGCAATCAAAGTTTGCTAAAATCTCCACTGAATTCTCTGAACTACGGGTTAAAAAACCAACAGTTTTTAAACAAATGAAGTCCCGGGCAACCCAACTCCCCTGTTAACTCAGGTCTGCCCTGAGGTAAGGCCCGTCATTACGGTGAGGTTGCACTGAAACTTGGAGCAAACTTAACTACAGCGCCGCGAGTGTTGTTGCTCTAATGAGCTTAGCAGATTAAAACGTAGCCATTTAAGTCTGATCGACCAACCTGTTATAAAAACTTGTGACCTTGTGCCTTATACTAGACTAAGATTCAAACCTACTGCAGAATGGTTTCTATACCATGAAAAGAAGTAACGATTAGATTTACATTTTCTATCCCCTCAGCTAGAAGAATTCCTCTTTAAGACCCCGTTTTCGGATGGATTCCCTACGGGGGATTTCATTTCTCCTACCAAATCCTTTAGCAAAATTAAATTATTGCTCCTGGCATTACCGCAGTTTATATGGCAGAGTGCAAACGTCACAAGTGGTACATGGCTACGAAAATAACTGCATGTGCTTACTCAGCTATTTAAACATCTAAGAAAACCAGCAGTTGTGTTGCTTGCCTCCTTATTACTCTTAAATGGTTCTCCATGAACATCTACGTGGTGTTTGGGTCGCTGACCGCTCACAGCATGCGAGTGCTCTAAAACCAAGCAGAGAAAACATTCGGTGCTGGGTGAGCGATGCTGATGGCACTTATTTCTTCTAAAGGATGAGATCTTGCACTTTTTAAAAGCATCTTCCAGAGGTGCAGCTCCTTGCATGCTAGGTGAGGTGAACAGAATATCATTAAGAAGTCTTCTTCCTGCTAACTACACCAATGCTTCAAGCATTAAGCTTCAAATAATTGTTAGAACAAACACGGGGGTTTACTCGCATGAACATACAGCTGCTGCTGCTAAGCCACACTTGCAGGTAAGACGACTGAAGGTGTTGTGTTTGAGCCCAAACCCAGGCACCCACGGGGCAGAAGCTCAGCAAAGCGGATCAGGCTGGCAAAACGGGAGCACCGAACCCTCGCAGGCTGCCCCGAGCGCCTTGCTGCTCCGGGGGGTCAGGCTGAGCTCTGACAAGCCGTGCAGGAAAGCCCAACGGCTGCAGGTGGGTCACGGAGGCCCGGCCGCCCAGCAGCACCTTCTTGCAGCACAGGCGGTTTTTGGCGAGCCAAAAAGAAGGAACCAAGAGAGGTTCCGCAGTACATCTCAGCACAGCCACGTAAGCAGTCTGAGACCAAAAAAAAACCTGACGCCGTGACATTCCCAAACACGAACCCATCTTTCAAATTACAAATCGTCCAATTACAAATCCAAAGAGATTTATTAGAAATTAATGTGGAAGGGCAGGGCGAGATTAACCCGTGCTCGTCTACAGCAGCAAGAGGGGGAGAAAAAAATCCACCTGTCTTCTTTTGCTGCCAGTCATGGAGGCAGACAAAAAGGTAAGTTCTTCCCCCCACACCAGAACAGGAATATACAGCTTTACACAGTGCAAATGGTAGACCTGAATTATATCACAACTAATTGATGACTGCAATTGTGTCATTAAATAAACTCAGGACCATTTCAATCACGAGGAGTTTTTTCAATAGTTTAAGGCATAAAAAAGCAAAAACGACCAGGCGGTACCACCAACGGAAGGCAATCTGCACACATCCAACCTGATCTAAAATGATCGAGTCTAACGTTTGATTTTGAAAACCTTCACCTCTCTTTTCAGGTCATTCATCTCTGCCATTCAGCTGTCAGTTAATTATCTCTTCCCCAGGCCAGCACACAGATCTCCCTCTTCAAAAGTCAGGGATAAAAACGCAGAAGGAGCAGAACACCGGCAGAAATTGGAAAGCCAAGCTCCCGGACACAGCCACCCACCAGCGTTAACTGGCTCTGTTAAGCCACGTCTTTTCCTTCTGCTTCACAGGGTAACTAGGTACTAAAAATCTACAAAATTCCACCTTTTCTTCCCTTAACTGATGAAGACAGCAAAGAAGCTTCTCTTCTCTGATGTACTTTTACCTCAGGACGAGCAGCGCTTGTATCCTTCAGCTGTGAAGACTTCCATTCCAAAGAGTTCTGCCTTCTGCCCAGTTTAAAAATTAAGCATCTCTAAAAATCCCTTCTCCTCCTCCTTACTCAACTGCATTTCCCCGGTTTTCGTGGAGCGGGGAGGAGACTTCGCTATTTCATCACTTCACTTCCTCACAGAAACTGCCAGAGAAAAGAACATTTTAATTTCCTCCTGTACGAAACAGAAAAGCCAAGCTTCTCGCGGGCATTCAAAGGCTTCTTTATCAGACCAGAAAGAAACAAAGGCAAAAAAAAAAGCACAACGCATTTGCTTTCTTTTCAGACACGATTAGATACCAAGAAGGTATGCATGAAAACAACAAACCACCCGGCTGTTTTCCCTTCCTATTTGCTGGGTTGCACCCACACAAGGAGCGAAGCCTCCAAAGAAGTCACCAGGAAGAAGCGGGCCCTAAGCAGGAGGGAGAAACCCCTCCAAACCCTGGTGCTGGGCTGCGGTGAGGGGGAACAGGCACGAGCAGAGCACCTCCAGGCCCAGGTAAGGATCTGTGAGGACGGAGACCACCTACGGGTGGCTTTTGTACAGCCAGCGTCACCTCAGCTCCGGACGACGCTGCCCCTGTCGCCTCCACGGGCACGAGGAGCTTCGTAGCTGCCCGTTCAGCTACCCAGCAGGCTGCTATCCTGAGCATAAAGGTTCTATTTTCACAACACGACCGACCAGCACAGTTTATACAACTCCAACTCTCGTTTTCCACCGTTTCTAAAAGCACCTTGGGGCTGCCGACACACATTTGGTGCCTAGCAGTTAAAAACGGCTTTCACAGCACCGAATAAAGTCTCCGTGAAAGCTTCACGCACGTAACTCCATTCTTATTACGCACCACCAAACGAACCAGCATCCAACCCCGCGGTCGAGTCAGCCTGGACTGCGGTGTGCTCCGGACCCAAGGCCTCGTTCGTTGTCTCTGCCGGGCTCATCTGGCTGGAAACATCCACGATGAAGGGGTTGGTACGGAGTGCTTTCCATTTGAGCTGCCGTTTTCTCGCAGGAGACAAACTCCTTGGTGCTTTGTAATTACACAGCGCGGTCTCACCAACCCCAGGTACCGACAGTTAGTCCCGCTCTCCTCTCTCCCCGCACACATCTAACCCGCGGGCCGCGCGGTGAAGTCTGTCCACAGTTCCACTCTGGCCCCGCTATTTCCCGGCTATTTCCACAAAAAGCAAGCCCGTACTGCAGGGATCCGAAGGGAACGGAACCGATTTGCCCGCTCCTCGCTGGCGATTAACAACGAGACGCAGCAGGAATTTGGGACCGCGGACTTGGTTTGCAAACCTGGCACTCAGGGGAAAAAAAAAGCACCTTTCCTGCTGACTGTAACCGAGTTATTCCAACGCGTGTGGTTTTTATAAGATGGTTTTCAGACTGCAGTCAGACTTCAGAGCAATCAGGACAAAACCACCACTATTTTACTACCTCTTAATTGCATCGCTGCCAAGCCTTGCACACGTGGCTTTTAGTTTCGGTGCAAAGCACAGAATTATCACACTGAGTCTTTTTTTCCACCCGAACAGCTGAGAACGACGCCAGAGAGCCCTATGGCTTTTGTGACTGCTGTTTTCATTCCTCCCTCTGATCCGAACTGAGGCAGCGTTAAACGGCTCATTGCTCTGCCGTACCCACGGCGTGACGCTGTGAACACGAAGCTAAACCACCGTTATCCTCCCGCTCCTTCCCGACCTGGGGGTACCTCCTCCTGAAGACCCCAGGAGGACCAGAATCTGTTGCAAAATACCACCGTTCCCTTCCTTCGGGCTACTTTTAAACCAGTTTATGTATCTATACGTTTAAGCAAGTAACGGCAAGGAAGGAAGAGCGGAAGCCACCACTCAAAGATAATTTTTAACATGCAGGAGGCTTTATGCTGAAGATGTCAACAGAACAAGTCACGGGAAGAAACGTGGTTTTACGATAAGATGCAGGAAACCGGGCTAAGAAGTTGCACCTGACAGGACAGCTACGGGAGGCGCTGGGTTTTCGTCCCGCGAGGCATTGCATCCAGCACGTCCCGTTTCAGGGCTGGTAACAAAAAATAAAGCCATTGGGATCGTTGTTGCTGTTACCCTGTTATCTGAACGGCTCAGGGAAATGATGTGCTTGGGAAGCTGCAACCGCGCAGCTCCCAGACAAGTTGTGCTGAATTCAGCTTGGCTGGTTTTCCTAGGCTAACCGCGAATAGCAAACGTGGCAAAGCCATTTTTGTAAGGGCCATAGGGAGAATTAAGTGGGCACGGAAAGCAGGAACTTGGTAAGGAAAGAAAAAAAAAGGAGGGAGAGAGTTATTAACAAATAGGAATGTTTTCACTGTCGGGTCAAGTATTTCTGGTCAACACCTTCGCCGTGCGACTGATGGAGTTGGGTGGTTATCACGTGGAAAGCACTCCTAGCGCTCACAAGGAACAGGAACTCAAAACAAACCTGGCACTTGAATCAATTCCATGTTTTCCATAGTCACTGAATCGGGTTTTTCAACTCAGTTTAGTGCAGGAAATATCACCAAACATCGCCGGTTACAGCCTGTGAGAAACCGGTCACTTCGGCTGTGACGGAGGCACCAAGGGACGCTGTGCTCCCTCCCCTCCTCAGCAATCAGCAGGACAGGAGATGCCAAACGGGGCAAGAAGGAAAAGAAACCCCTGAGGAGGAAAAGAAACAGACAGCTGCCCCCCCCCGACGTCCCCAAGCAGCGAGGTCCCCTGCCTGAAACGCAAGCACCTCGAGGCAAACGGAGCCGGCACACGGGTGCTCGCTCCGACCTGGCGCCGTGTCAGGACAGCACCAGCCCCTGCTGGGTCCGAACTAGAGCAGAACTGAAAAAAATGTAGTTTCAATTCCCGGTGCAAGACAGCAGCTGATTTCACAAGGAAACGGCCCGCGTGCCGTTCCCAAGCACGTGAACACGCGGTGAGTTTATTTCACGCCCCTTCTGCCCGCTGCTATCGCGGCCATCACGTGCCGGAGACGCTCAGCGTGACCCGATCGAGATCTCCACCACGTCCCGTTCCGCTTCTCATCCCGATTCTTGCATTTCGCAGCAGCACGAACACCGACTTCCACGCTGCCCTCGTGACTTCAGAGAAGCAAGATTAAGACGTTCCTTTGTGTGTTTGTTGAATCCTTGAACTGCCCGCCAAGCAAGAACAGACCTGAAATTACAAATATCTCACGGGGTGCAACCTTGCCTTGGTGGAATGGATTTCCCGCACCCGGCACGTTCCGGATGACCGCAGCCATCAGCGCAAGTGTCCGCCCAGCAAAGCGGCTGAGTTAGGGCTCCCAAAGTCCCCCCTCTCCCGACGCGCAGCTTTAAACCTCCTTATGTTTCCCCAGCAAGTGTCCCTCAATCCCCACGCTGTGAAAAGCAGGTTCCTAAGGAAAATCTCGTTATTGCCTGGCCCCGCCTAGGCCCACACGTACATTCCGCACCCTGGAATTGTGGCACAAAAACAGCAAAGTATTTCTGAGCGTTAATAGAATTGCTGAGGTGTTGCCATCGCAGGAACAGCAAATCCTGGTAAGACATCAAATAAGCAATGACAGATGGAAGGAGAAAGAATATTTCCCTTTGAAATATAGCCAGAAATGTAAAGATTTTAAAGGAGAAAAGCAAACTGAGCTGTGCAAGCTTCTCCTTTTCGTAACTTTCTATTTGGCTCCTGTGACATCAGTAAACTCCGGGCTCTTCCTACCCTCGTGGTGAAGTATTATCACCCCGCTACGCTCCCCTTTCCTGTCCTGGCCGTATTTCTGGCCACAAACGTGCCAGAACATCACCGCTACCAGGTAACGGAGCTGCAGGAAGGCACAGAGCCAAGTGAGGAGGGTGCGCCAGAAGCAAAGGCAGGGTGCTGCACATCAGCGTTCCTAGATGGAGCAGTTCACCACTGCTTCTTCCCACATCAGCGTTGCTGCGCTGAGTTTTTAGAACAGAACGATGTCTTACGTCATAAAAACATGAGCTGGCGAGCAGCGCTTCGGGAAGAGGTGACTAAACGCCACTGGGTTTTTTACTTGCTCCGTCATTCACCCAGCAGCGTGCAGTGGCGGCGCTGAGCTAAGAAATCTTTCATCAAAACCCCGTGTTCTCTTCACAGATTTGAGCAGGTGATGAAAGGGAAGGGGACAGCTGCTAATTTAGGTTGCCCTGGGCCAAGAAGCCTCACGCTGTTCGCGTGGGTACCGCCGTGCCGCTGCACCTTCGGGCCACGAGCAAAACCCACGGCTTGAAGGAAAACGCCCGGAATTGTAGCGCTGCCCTTACAACGCGCCGGCGTTCAAAGCGTTTCGGAGGAGGCAGAGAAGGGTTTTGAACAGGCACGTTGCAGTGCAATGCAGATCAAAGTTCAGTGCACTTCGGAGAAGTTGCCAGGGCACGAGAAAGCTGAAGACATCCTACAGCAGGCCTGCTCACCCCAGCCCAGGAAAAACCTGCACAGCACCAGTGCGCTAAAACCCTGAGATCTAACACCAGAAATTATTTAGCTACGGGATGCAGAGAAGAAAATCGTTACCTTTTTGGTAGCTATTATGACTTTATTAAAATATTTCAGCAATGCTTTGAAGAATTTACCTCCTGGAACGTAGTTCTCTGCTGACAGCTTACACTGCAATAGGAAGCAGCGCCTCTCGAGCTAAACCGGGTACTTTCTAAGAACAGGCGAAGCCCAGTTGTGAAGGTAAGGGTCCAACCGAACTTCCGAGTTAATCCTAAAAGACAGCAGTATTCAAATTCCTGCCTTCCAGTAACAAACCCAGTCGCTGGTTAGCAGAGTGGCATGCAGCAGCCGAGGCAGGAACAAACCCTCACGGAAAACACAGGAAAACAACAGCGAGAGCTCCCATGCAGCTCCTGAGCAGCTGCGAGCATCAGCAACCTGCTGATAGCCACGCACCAACATCCCTCCTCCGCTTCCTTTCCACTTCAAGCCTCTTCTTTTGCAAACGTCCAGTCACCAAACCTTCCTGAACCTGGAGAAGAGCTTTGTTGGCCAGCGCAGGCAGAGAGCTAAACACGCAGAGCATTTGCACGGACGCTTCTAAACCGATACTGCCTAATTCACCTGACTTGAACTACTGGAGACAAGGGAAACACTTTTCCTGTGTTAAAATACAGAAGTGCTCCGTTCTGCTCTGGTCCTCAGCATTCGGCACGCCCCTCGTACCTCCACCCAGACTTTGCCACGACCCCTCTGTGTCCTGCAGCGCAGGCGGTCACACAGCCAGTTCCCGGGGCTGCCGTGCGGTCCGCTGCAGCGCTCCGCGCCGTCTGCTTCCAGGTGAGGGGTCCCATCCCAAAGGTGAGGCCGCCTGCCGAACAGAACGCAAAGCCGGCTTGGAAAACGCCTCTTCCTGGGGTGAGGCCTCCCGGGAACGGGCGGCCCCGCTCCGGAGCTGCCCAATTCCCACCCGCTTGGGGGGCAAGGAGCTGCAAAGGGGCGCTGGGCTCAGCAGGGGAGCGCAGCGCCGCGAGGGGCAAGAGGCGAGGGCTGCCCAAACACACCGAAACCATCGTGCTCTGGGTGTCAGTGCTGGGATACGTAAAGAAGAGGAGACTTCAGGAAACGGAGGGAAGCGAAGCATTTCTCGCAGGCCCGTTACAGCACTGCTGATGCACGCTGAGGCATTCGCGTGGACACAGGGGGTTGCAGAACCACCTGCCATGCTCACATCACGCCCGCTTCCCCAGACAGGACACTCAGGGGCTGAATTCATAAGTTAAAATAAAAAAAAGACATCAGCCACTCTTATATTTGACCTCAGCCAGGATGTAAGTAACCCAGCGAGGCTTCCGTTCACATTCACGGCCCAAATCCCTGAACACCGATTTTTTCTTGCAGCTCACAAACGTGCCGATGAATTAACGTGGACGCAAGGGCTACGTGGAGACAAAACACGCTACAAGGACGCTGCTTTCTGCAGCCGTTCCCTGATACAGGCTGGTTAAACACAGCAGCAGCCGCCCCGTGAGGTTAGGAAAGCTCCTCTTGGGTTTCACCACTGCCTCGGACCTGCAGCACAACAGAAGTCAGGGTGAAAAAGGACGCAGTTACAGCACCTCCCCTTCGTTTAAACGCCACGGACAACCCCCAAGACGAAGTAACGGGCGGAGGGAAGAGACATTTACTTATGCTTGCAAACAGCCGAGCGAGTCAAAGCCTCACCTCCAAGCCCAGGGTTACCCACACCGCAGGCTGCTCAGCCACCGGCAGGACAAGTTTCTCTGAAGTCCTCAGAGCACCACGAGAAAACCGCAGAAAGCTGCGCAATAAAACTAAACTTCTCCTTCTATACTCTACCAAAATCAAGTTCTTTTTCACTCCAGCTCCTGTTGCCCCTCTTTCCTCCCTCCCAAAGCAGGGCGTACTGAAATTATTAGAACTAATCCATTAATGCAAGTTAATTTGGTGTCTGTTCCCTGCATCTCTTGGCTTGGGACTCCACCAGTTTCTACCAGAGGTAAACAAAAAAGTGAACGGCGCCGTAAGCAGCCTGAAACCAACGGACGCCTTAAAACTTTGAAACACCTCTGATGAAGTTGTTGTGACCGTAACAATTTCCACTTAAACGCGGCCGACTCTGCGTAAGAAGCCAAGCAGGTACAATCCCGATGGGTTTCAGAAGGAAAATCAAGACCCTCCCGCCTCCGTTCGCATCGGGCTACTCGTGAGAGCTTCACTTGCCCAACGAGGCGGGTGAACCACCGCCGGGCGAACGTGGCCTGCAAGTTTTTGCCTTGGTATTTAAACACACAGGCAACGTTTTTACACCCCGAAGATAAACCAGCGCAGGAACATCTGACAGACATTAGCTGGGAGAATTATTTTCTGCCGCTGCATGATTACGTACCCGGCGTACGCAGCTTTCGTGAGCTTTACCGCATGAGGAGGGCTATTAAGCACAGCCAGCTCGACAGCAACGTCTCTCTCTGCACGCATTACCCCCAAAATTAATGCCTCCATAAAAACAAACCTGAAAAAAAAACAGAGCACCGGCTAGCTTTCCCTTCCGTGCCACCCGGCGACAGGCAGGCACGGTTTTCACCTTGCTCTCCAAGGAGGGAACGGCTCCCCCGGCCATAAAGCCCACGGCACTGTCACTGGGAACACGGCAGCGAGGTATGGATAAAGCAGAAATATCAGCCAACTCACTGTCTCCGCTTCATCCCGTTACGTCCGACATCACCAGGATTTCCTGCCTGGAATCCTTAATGCGAGAGCCACAAAACACCGCGCCAATCATTAGAATAATGCTGCCTTCGCAAGTTTCCTATTTTAAAGCTGGATTTACTTCCTGGTAATACGCCGCTCGTTAGGCACGGCAGAGGCTGAGCAGTTACCAGTCATTTATTTTAAAAACGAAGCAGAGCAACGTAAGGAAGGGGAAGCAAAAAGCCTCCGAGATCCCTCCAGCGACAGCCAGTCATGGTGAATCACAGTCCCCACGCCGCACAAACGGCTCGCGTTTAGGATTCACCTTTCCAGGGCCTTTGCTTTGTCTCTTTCTCAATCTTTACAGCCCCGAGCCCGAGGATCCGAGCCCCTAAAACGCTGTGGGGCGGCGGAGGAATGCGCATGTGGGCGGCAGACGAGGAGGAGGAGGAGGAGGAGGAGGAGGA
>NC_048912.1:14376987-14415895 GCF_011077185.1 Oxyura jamaicensis
GGGGGGGGGGGGGTGGGTGGAGAGGAGGGGGGCGCCTGCGCAGTGCTAGCGTGGGAGGGATGGGATGGGGCGGTGGGGGGGGGGGGAATCACGCGTGGGGGGGTGGGTGGGAACGGTGGGGGGGGGGGTTAAACGCGCGTGGAGGCCGAGGGAGAAAAGCGGCAGCAAAATAGAACTTCCCTGACCGGGAATCGAACCCGGGCCGCGGCGGTGAGAGCGCCGAATCCTAACCACTAGACCACCAGGGAGGGCTGTAAGCGGGGGCCGCCGGCGGCACCTTGAGCTCAGCGTCGTGACCGCCGCTGTGGTGATGGAGGCCCGGCGGCCATCGGGGCCCGGCCCCTGCAGGCCCAGGGGGGTTGCAGCGGCGGTCCCGGGCCTCCTCAGGAGGCGCTCAGCCCCGGCACTGACCCAGCTCCATCACCTCTTTGTAACCTCTGCTCAGCACCCTCCTCACACGCCCTTTCCTCCCGGCACCCCCTCGGTACCAGCCTGCACCCCCCGGGGCTGCCGGCTCTCACCCACCCCCAGGAGCCGGTGCGTTTAATGAACAACCCGGGGCGTATAATTAGAGGCAAATATGGGATTTTGCACCCTGGGACCCCCAGGTGCGAGCCCACGAGGCAAAGAGACGCTGTGGGCGAGCGCTGCGCTCCCCCCGCTGCTCCCCCATCCCACCAGCAGGACCCCGGGGATCCCGGCCGCTGGAGCCGGTGTGCAACCCCTCCTGCCAGAATAAACATCCAGCCCCTTAAAAAACACGCTTGCCTCGCTTTTAGGAACATTGTGGCTGCAGGGAAGAGGGCTTCCTTTATCTTTTTTGCAATCAGTTTGCAGCTTTGCTGTTTATCTGCTTAATCCTGCTTCACGGGAAAGTGATCCAGCTCCCTCCGCCGTGCAACGCTCCCGTCGAAGCCTCTGCACCTCGTGCTCCTCCGGGAGCTCTCCCATTTTCAGGTGTTCACCGCCTCCTGTAAAGTAACACAAGTTTCCTTCTGAAAACACCTCCATGTGGTTTCCGTGCCTTGCACCAGACTTTCCCAAATTCTGTCCTTTCCAGCGCATGAACCAAGGGCACAGGACCCACGTCCCCTTGTGCTCTGAGGCTTAGGAAGCCCCCAGCGACACAAAACATCCAGGCACAAGGACGCAGGAGCTGCCGAGCCCCACGGAACAGCTCTGTCCCGCTGGGGCTGCCACCGGAGGCCACACAGAAGGGACCTCCCCAGTCACAGCAGGGGCTGCCAGGGCCTGGCCCCACAGGGAAAACATTTCTTCCCCTCTGAGAGCTGCCAGGAGCGCTCCTAGAAACCAAGAGGTGACAAAAACACCGCCAAGCCCGTAGGCAGGATGCAAGGTAAGGCTTAATTAGCCTTCCTCCAACCCACACGAGGTCCCTCGCCGGCAGGTCCCTCGCTGCCGCATCTCCTCCACAAATTGCTCTGTGCCCAGGTGCGACACCAACCCTTCTGCCCTTAGACCCGGCTACAGGGATGGAGTTTTACATGCAAAAGCGGGAAAAGAAAAAAACAAACATCAAACCAAGCCAACAAAACCCCAAACCCCACAAAAACAAAACCCTCACCACCGAGCAGATGGCTCTAACTTAGCCAAGCAGCCTCTCGCTCTGCAAGCACGGCGCCACAAGCAGCTAGCTCTGCTGTCCCGCTGCCCCTCTCCATTTGAGAGCAGCTCCCAGCTCAAGTCACACTCGCCGCTTCCCCTCCACGGTGCTGCTTCACTCACTAGTGACTGCCAGAGCTTCCAAGAAGCTGAATCCCTGGGGTATCGTGCTGTAAATCTGAGCCAGCACCGCAGCTGCTGCTTTTCCACGTTAGAAGTTTCCCCAGCCTCAGCCCCGAGTGCCGAGGTTCCCCCAGGACTAAAGCCCCATGCCCCAAGCTCGGGAAAGCGGCGCGAGGAAGCCCGAGGTTGGGGTCACCTGCGGCAGCAGCGGTGAAGGAGCAACGCGCATCGCTTGGAGGAAACGCACGGGCTTGCAACTGGCTGAGCACAGCTGTCTCAGCACCTTGGAAAGGAAAAACCAGACCACAAGCACTACTTTACACATCGCTTTATGAGAAAGCATCCAGAGGCCGATGCACAAATAAGCCAGAGGGACCGCTGCAGGTGGCTGGGATTCGCCCGACACGCTCGTAACACACCCCTCGGAGCAGAGTTCAGTGCCGTTGGATAGAACGAGTCAAAAACATTCAGCCCGTTTTCTCCCAAAGGAATGCTTTATTGACAAGGTTCCTCAGTATTTATCTGTAAAGAGAAACAGTTCAAGACCCACGCTCCAGCGGTCCCCGTTTCACTGGCTCTGCTCCTCGCACGGAGGCCAGTTTTAGTCAAACAAGGAGAGCTGGTAAATGACACACTGCACCCCGCCTACCGCCTAGCACATCTGCCTTCTACTGCCTCATCGTGTGTCCCCGCATCAGCAGAGGGAAGGGAGTGGGGACGGGGGAAATGGAGATTAAATCAGCAGACAAGTGTCAAAACTTGCTTCTCTGAAGAAGGGGCAAAGAAGGTCCAGTCCCTCCCAGGGCGATAAACTACTAAAGCTACCCAGATATGTACACAGGCAAGTCTGAAGACCTGAGCAAGTCCCACTTGGCCTCTAAGGCACAGAAACACTCACTGCAGGTGTATTTATTTGGAGGCATCTCGCCTAGAAGACCAGGCCTCTGTAAGAAAGTTTACAATGTTTCAGCTCCTGAGCAATGAGATCTGACATCAGAAGAGCAGAACATCTGTCCGCTTTGGGAACTGGTCGAGCTCTGTGACTCTGGGTTTGTAAATCAAGATTACAGCCGGGGCTTTCAACCAAACAACCCACACAGTCCCAGCCAGATGTAGCAGGCGGAGGAGCCCACGGAGAGCAGAGTCCCTCCAGCACAGCGTCCCTAGTGCCAGCAACAGCTTTGTCCTCGTTAAACCTGGCCCCGCTGCTAGCAGCCTTCAGAATTTCTTCCTCCAAGAGCGAAGGCATAAGCTGAGAAGGGAGAAGCAAGTTTTATACACTCAGGCAACAGAGTGCGCCACTGAAAGTTAACACAAGAACTGGCTTATAAGCATGCTGCTACTACTGAACGATGCAGAACTCCAGTGCTCGATATCCAGCTTTATAACCCTCACCGTCCTCTCTAGAGAAAAAAAAATCATAAACGAGTAAAGCATAAGGTGATGTAAGGCTTGCAATTCAGTTTCAGAGTCCAAGGGAGCATTTCCCTAATATGATGCCGAAGCTTTTTTTTTTTTCAGCTTTATTTCTTTAAAGTTCGTTGCATTTAAAAATAAAGATTTTAGTTCTGTTAAAGCTAGAGCATTAGTGTAACAACGAGGCAGCTGCTAAGTGAAGTTTCCCTTTTAGGAGCCCAGAAAAAAAACAACACGTAACTGTTTACCCCTTTTAACAGATTTCCCCAATGAGAGCCAGAGGAAACAGTAATGGGAGAAGCCTGGGAGATTGCTGAGCTGCTACACGGCATGCCCTGAGCAGAGCACATAGCCAGAAGCTGAAGCTAAAATGCCCATGCACTTGGCTTCTCCTGCGACTGCCCTCCTCACGCTGCACAGCGCAATTTATCTGCTCCCCGTTATGACAGACGTGGGGAAAACTGCTTCTTCTATGCCAGCGGCATTTCTGAGCTGCTTTAAGGAAACTCCATCTTAAGTGCTCTCCCCAAAGGACAGCACAGCGATACATTTCATCTACAAAGTTTAGTGTAAAATATTCTTTGTGTACAAAACTTTGCATTCTCTTTATTTGACTTGGATCCAGCAGCAGTGTCTATGAATGGATTATGGATCTCTCCAGACTGGTTCTCAGCCCCTTCATGGACTCGCATGTTGTTGCTGTTGTGAAGAGTTGGGAGGGAGGAGGCTTGCTCTTGGAGTCGTGCACAGCTGTGCAAAGCCACATCGCAGGTCTAGAAAGGAGCGTTGTCTTGTGGAGGCTTCTCTCCAGCTCCCGAGGGGGAGTGGAGGCCATCGGTGCTGTTTTCCCTGCTGCCCACCACTCTGGACTGAAAGGAGAGAAGCGAGTTAGGATAACGAGAAAGCAGCACTGAGAACACCAAGGGAATTCTGCCTCGTCAAGGTCACCTACTGTAGCAAAGAGTTTGCATATCTGAGAGGCCATTTGCCCAAATACTACTCCCCAGGAAAAACATCTCAGAAATCAAAGCTTCTGCTTAAGAAACGTGCGTTTCCAAGACAAAGCAGGCAGTTACCTTTATGGTCCCAACTCTATCTTCAAACGACTTGAAGGTTGCAGAATTCCTTGAAGGATGGGAAGAGAAAATAAACAAGAATCAAGACAAGTTAGCTCTTAACTGAACCAAACCCACCGTGTGACTGGTCTCTCTGGTCATTCCCATGCAATGCCAGCAGCACCCAGGACACTTGCAGCTCCTCACCACACTGGCCTTTGGCATGAATATCTCAGGCACACCAGACAAAACACCACACACAAAAACTCTGAAGGAAAACATTTCTACCGCGTGCAATTGCTCGATTGCTCAAGCCGACAAGTTGAGGAAAAACGTCCTAGTTCACTAGGGAATCAACGCACGATACGGAGAGAAGAAACTAGTCCTTAGCTTCACAAGGCCTCCAACTAAAAGCATGCTTTCTTAAATAATGGAAAAGATGAAAAAGGATTAAAAACAAGGCTTCAGTTTCCCACACTGCATCCTGCTGGCAGGAAGGGGAAGGGCCGTGTGCCTGAACCTATGGGCAGTTCTGTTACTAGAGCAGTGGTCATTCACGCCAGGAAATGCTCAGAAAAACCCGCATGGAATAAATTAGTCAGAGGACTTTGTGGCAAAGAAAGCCAGGTCAGTTGTAAGCTGCTCTCCCTGGGCAAGGCTGCCTAAGCACCAGGAGCTGGGCGACGACAAGCCTCGTCTCGGTTATTGATGTGCAGAAGAATCACTTTATACCCGTGCCCACAAAGAAACCTCTGTCCATCTGGGACGAGGATGAGCAGAGAGAGGGCATCTGTGGGCTTCATCCAGCTCTGGCAACCGTTTCTCCTACAAGATCCCCATCTAATGCACCGCAAGGGCACGCTGAGAAGGGCACTTAGCTTCCAAGCTGGAGACAGAAGGTTCAAGTTCGGATTCCTCCCGGTATTAGCAACGGCTGTGCTGTAAATTGCCAGAGGAGGACTGTAATCCCTCCCCTCCAGGGACCTCTGAAAGCTGCGAATTTCAATTAGACTTTGGTACAGTTGCAACACTGCACTTAGCCTGAAAACAGCGCAGGTGCTAATGGCCATAAAAAGAGATTGGGTAAAAAAAGCCCCGAATTACTCAAGCTGCAGGACACAATTACCCCAGCGCTCCCTGCGCGGTGCCTGCCGCAGCAAAGCACTTGCACAAATCAGATCCGAAGCCCGAAGGATGACGGTCAGCCAGACTTTCCCACCACCTCCCCCCCCAAGGAAGCAGGACTCGGTGACGTTACCTCATGGCAGGCATACTTATCGAGTGGCGAATGGAGTAGCTGCTACTCGGAAGCATTCAGGAGGAGGAGGAAAAGGTTAAATAGCAATTTTAAACAGACACCACGCAAGAGCAGCACACCCCTAGTCCCAAGCACTCACTGTCCATGCTCAGGCAGCTGTGGACTGCTGCAGTGATAAAAGCTAGATTCCCTCGGTTCAAAGCTGCAGCCCAGAACCAGTTTTCCAGTTATGGGACTGTAACCATGAGTATTTAACTGCTATTATTTGGAAAATTTAAACAAAACAAGCCCTGTCGCATTTAAAAACTTGCCTAAACGTTGGAGGCAGACAGATTTGCTCCTGTCAGCACAAGGAAATCAGTGTCCCCCCCCCCCCCCAATGAGATATTTAAAAAAGGGTTTTCAGCTATGCCCAGGACACAGGAGGTATCTCACCCACTGTCGAGGACAACATTTAAAAGAAGCAGAGACAACTGCAGGGGACAAAAACGTGCACGACTGGCTTCTCCGTCTCGAGTTACACAAATAACTAAGTTTTACTAGTAAAGGTTTCCTCCAAGCAATAGTCCCAAAACAAGGCGGACAGGGACACAAAAGGCATGCAGGGAGCGCTCCCAGAAGGTGTCCTGAATTTGTACGTTCAGCTCGGCAAGCTGTTGAAGCAGCTCAGAGCCCCACTGCTCGGCAGTTAAGACTCTCCTAGCTGCAGCTGTATCGTACGTAATGCTGCTGTGATACAGAAGGCAACCCCCCCGGCACTGCACTGAGCTAGGTTTCCCAACCCATGTCGGAGATGGAGGCAAGGCTTAACTCATCAGCTTCCCCTTTCACACCTACGAGGGCCCGGCACAGAAACATCCGCTCTTCGAGCAACCTCGAAGAGTGTCTTACCTAAAGGAATGTGAGAAGGGGTGAGCCCTGAGAGCAGCCACGGACAGCAGAGAGAGAAGGGAAGCAACAGTCAGACACTTGTGCAGATCCCAACAGTAAGTGCAGGGCAGCTGAGCATGGTCATAGGATCACAGGACAGTAAAGTCACCTAACCACGAGGAAGCCTCTTAAAATAAATTAGAGAAGCCGGCAAAAAAAACAATTGCTTTTCATTAAATCAAGTAACCCAAGCTAAGAGGTTTTTCAGAGGACCATACCAGCACCTACTCACCTTTCCACATTGCTGTCATTCCATTTGTTTTAGAGCTTGTTTTCCTAAGCTGAGGTTTGCACCAAGCGCTGGCTAATTTGGTACAAAGATTTCTTTCCCCCCGAGCTCTGACACAAGGACAGCACTGCCAGGCTTCCTGGCTGAGAACTTCTGTAACAGGCATCCATTGCAGGTTGCTGTTATCTTGCCAGGCATGCAGATCTCAAAGATACTGCTCAGAGCAAACATATCTCAGCACAATGAGGATAAGAGTCTCCGTATAAAAGGTGTCACGCACACCCAACAACCTGGTTGCCCATTTTTAAGCGTCAAGGCAAATTATCCCCCAGCGGGTTACCAATTTCCACACCTGGTTCTGCAGTGCATCTCAGGGGGCTGAGGGGTCTGAAATACCCATCCAAGCTTTCCTTCTCGCACTAGTAGGATTACCAGGGTGTTCTAACAGGGCTTCTCCTACCAGGAGCAGTGTTTTATTCCACTTAGACACCATTTTTGCCTTGGCAGCAGAGAAGCAGTCATGGCAAGCTGGATCTGAAGTACTTGGCAGGGAGCACGAGGGCTTTTCCTTACAGCCAGAGCAACAACGTTAGACTGTGATTGCGTTCCCCCACGTATCCAAGTCGGCTCTTTGGCAAGGCAGACTCCTTGAAACGCTGTCTTTGCATGTGAAATAAATTAACTTCCTACTAGCTCGTGCTAAAGAACACAGCCAGCCACGTGCATGCACCACGCTGCTCTGCATGCGATACCACAAGCACTGAGAGCCTCGTTCAGCACCTGGGCCTGGACCTAGCGGTGACCCTTTTCCTCCAGCCATGAGGATTTAAAGCCTCGACAAATTCAGGAGGCTGCAGCCACCTTTGGGGCTCAGCTTAGCATTTCATGATCAATTTGCTGGTGGTATGATATGCAGTAGCAAACTCCATCAGACAACACAAAATGCATTGGGCTAGAGACAAAACCACAGAGCAAGCAGTTATCTGCCAAGAAGAAAACTCCTCCAATTTGCAGTTTACTGGGGTCAGTAAAATGCAGGAGCAGAACAAGCCAGCTTTTTTTTTTTTTTTTTAACTGTAAGTGGAGATAACAGTAAGAGCTTAATTGGCCATGATTTGCAGAAATCCCACCCATTAATTAAGCTACATTTTCTCTCCCCATGGCAATCTAAAAGAGTATCAGCACTGATACACTTGGCGTACAGATATTGCATTAACTTCACAATCTCTCCTTAAAATACTTCTAAATGTTCAAGCTGTGGATTGTGACCAGAACGCGGCAACCCCGAAGCTTTGACCCAGGGACTCGTTACTGCTATTTCACACCATTTCAGTCCAAGCATTTCTGATGAAGTTATGACTACGCCCTCTGCGTGTCCGAGGCGTTTGTCCCATTCATCACGCCTTCCTTGCATTTATCAACCGGTGAAGGCTGACTAAACAAGGAAATCCCTTCTGTTATCTCCACACTTCCAGCGCTGGAAAATAAACCTTCGCTACAAGTGAATTTGGAGCGTAGGAGGAAAAAGCAAGGACAGTAACTGAGGTTGCAGCATAGGCTACGAGGCCTGGAACAGAGATTCTCTAAGGACAGGGATCATCCCCATGCATTCAGAAGTGATCACGACAATAAACCAGCTTCACTCCTTGTGAGCTCTGATCACATATCAGAACACCTCTTACACTTTCACCTGGCAGGGGTAGCAAATGGGACGGTCCCTGCAGAAGCTTATGCTCAACGTTAAACTTAATTCAGAATCAGAAATACCAAGACTTGAACGCAGCACAGGAGGCAGAATTCTGTTTACATACGCACAGAAAACCTACAAGTTTTCTTAAAAAATAATCATCATTACTGTGTTCCCCCACAGGGCCACATATTCAAAGCAAATTCTTCTGAAATAAATTTGGCAGGGATTCCCTCAATTTATAAGGCAGAAGCTGCCTCTGTTTTGTGGTACAACCCCCAGGGTATTATCTGTAAAAAGGAACAGAGGCTTTTAAATTGGTGATTAATGCTGAGCAACACCACTGCAGAGGTCTGACGTGTAGCCAGCATTTGCACCAGGACTTTGTCGGGCCAGCTCTGCCTCCAGGAGTAGCCGTTCAAATTTGGCTTGGCCGTGCATCCCCTCCCTGCATCGGGTGCTCCTGGGGTGGCACAAACATTTGCGTAGCCTCGTGGTGAAATGGATTTTGCCAGCAAAGAGAGGCTGGGCAGGACCAAGGCTGTCAGAACAGCTGCTTCTGGTGGCGATGCTGGTTCAGGAGTTCCCCACGTGGCCTGAGGAGGACAGCTGCCATCCCTTTGTCACAACAGCCTGAGCAGGCGGCAGAATTTAGAAATTTACCACATTTACTTCAACATTATCAGTTCAGGAAAATTTATTACCACCGCATCTTGCGCCAGTGTCTGTCTGCTGTGTCTCAAGTGATTACACGTAAGTCTCTTCTCCCAACAGACAACGTAGTTTCCAGGAAAGAAGAATTAAAACTTGAATACTGGAAGGGGTGGGAAGCCAACTAGTCCTCCGCCAAATTCAGAGAAGTGAGCTACTGAAAACACTCACCAATGATCACCCTCCAGAAACCCAGTGAATAACTCACTGAGGAGGGATCTAGAATAAATCAGTACTATGTGATCAGAGGCCGACAAGTGCTTACCACTTGGGTACTCCCAGCCACAGCGGAATAGGAAATTCCCTACAAAGAACGACAGCTACCCATTCAGTCCAGGCTCTGGCACGTTATATTAAATACAAGCTCAAAGGATACTTCCTTCGTAATCCAGATAGCTCGTTTATTCTGAATTAGCTCTCCATTCCAAGAAAAGCGTAGGCAAGGTCTTTCGCATGAAAACCTTGCACACCACTCTTAATGGGGAAGCAACCTTCAGCTTTCATTCCCAAAGATCAGGAAAATCCCAGTGCTAACCTTCAGCTCTGCACAACTCCCAGAGCAGGAACCCCCGCCAGCGACTGAGGAACCAGCCCCCGACTTTTCAGCTGAGAGAAGTTTAAACTTGCACCTATTCCAGCTGCCATCTAAAGGAATCTAGATAATCACCAGCCACCCAAAGAGGTTTTTAATGTTATCATGATCTGATCGATCGATGTCTTCCAAACTAAGTGACGTAACTGTGCTCAGAAGGCAAGCTGACACACAGGGGCTTGGAACTGCATGACACGCAGCAACCAGACTGTTTTTGAAGTGGCAGAGCGATGACAACCTCCTTCTAATCTTAACCCGTAACACTGAGAAAACACACCTCTGTAACACAACAGCGAACGGAAAAGGTGAACTTGAATTCTTCTTTCTTATATGTGGTGCAAAAGCTGCAGGGAAACCACGACGGGAAAAGGGGGAAGGGATGCTCTGTCAGCTCTCCTAAGCTGAATTAAACGCCTTGGAACGGGTTTTACCCATCAGTCTCCAACAAGTGTTTAGCCTGTCCTGAACTACGACGGACAAGGTCACACTGAAGGTAGTCCACCTACTGCAACGTGCTGCCAACTAGGCAGAAAAATGGAAAAAAGCCTAGTTATTGTCTCAAGCCTCGTTACTGTTTGAAACCGAGATCAAAGCACCAAAGCACAAAGCAGAAATCTTACCTCATGTCACCAAGTTTCCTGCTGATAACAGAACCTACATTGGAAAGGGCTGCTGAAGTCTTCTGTCCTGCCTGGGAAAGGGTTTCCTGGGTCTTCTTGTAACTAAGTGGGGAAAAAAACAACCGCCAATAAGCTGTGCCAACAGGGTTAGGGTTGAAAGCAAGAAGCATCCCCCCATTTTGAAAGAGGAACCCATAGTAAAGAAAAGAAGCTGGATTAGTGAGCTGCACTGACCCCACTGAAAGAGCCCCTTCCAGTCCTGGATATATCAAAGACTTGAAGTTTTTAGAAGGCAGCAAGCGCAGGACTAACCTTCCATACACTCACTTGGGTTCTTTTACTATTTTGACTGTCCATTCTTAAATCTCACAAACATTTGCAAAAAAAAAGCCCATTTTCCATGTGGAAGCACCACAGCATTACACCCCAGCTGCTCTACGAACATCTTCTGGAATCTTTGAGAAAACAAGCCCAGGAATTTATCCCATTACATGCTTGTAGTCCTGAAGGAGTTAGTAGCTTTTTTTTTGTAGCGTTAGGGTATGGAGGAAAGAAGCAAGTCTAACATCGTTACATAGAAAGGGCAACACAAGAAGCAGCACCACCTCTACAGCGCAGCTCAGAATGAAATTGAGAGAGAAGTTTCCTATCAGTTACCATTAACCACAGTGAGTCTGACAGCTTGCATTTGTCAGCTGCTTACGTTTGAGTTGATACGAGAGCTGGAGAAGACAGACACTTGAGGCCTTCTCATTTGATGGAAACCAAAGTTCTAGGTACAAAGATTCTCCACGCCGTTTTCTTTTAACTAAGCTATTCCACAGCTGGTGATTAACATCTAGATTTGTGGCGTTCTTCAAACTATAAAAAAGACTCGGGCCGGAAAACAATTCCAACAATTTAAGCCAAGTTTTCTTATTCCAAAGATATAAGCTTACTTTTTTGCTCAACTGCAAAATTTAGAAGGACATTTATAAACAGAATAGAATGTCCTGAGTTGGAAGGGACCCACAAGGATCCTGGAGTCCAGCTCCTGGACTAACGTTAACAGCCTGACGTTCTCATCTCTGAGCTCCCAAGCCACCCAGTGCCGTGATCCTCCCCTGGTGCTGAGCCCTCTCACGGGACTGGATTTACAGCTCTCTACCAGAGACATTGAAGACTTCGTGCTCACTGAAACGTGTTGTGCTTACTCCACTTGTGCCTGGCACTCAGCTCTCTCAGAGGAGCACTGAGCACCCCAGCAGCGACGAGGAACAGTTTATGGAATCAAACGACACCATCCCACCACGCACACGCTGAAAACTCTTATCTATGAAGTCGGGCTTCAGGAGATAAGAGACTTTCCAACCGTTTTTTTCCCCACGTGACAGCAGTATTCCTAAAACAACTGAAATTAGCACTCAAGTGCTACTCCTTTTGCCTCAGCGTGCTCCTTCGTGATGCCAGCACAGCTGTGTGCCGACAGGGATTTAAACAGGGAAACAATCTGGCTGAAATAGAAGCTTGGAAGGAAAAATAAATTAAAGAAAAGATAGCAGCCAGATCAGATTGCCAATCTAGTCCTGCATCCACAGCTCCCCCACACACACCTCCACCACTGCAGCACAGGAGGCAGAGCCAGGAAAGCACCGCTGAGAGCTCGTTAACCCAGAACTGCCATCGTCACAGACATGGAACTGCATCTGTGACAAGCAGGGACCAGGTTCTACAAGACTTCAGTGCAACTTAACTACACCCAGCTCTGAGCCAGAAGCCACCACTGCTCTCCTGCAAGCAACACGGCGAGGTTCACCGTCGCTGTAAATTCACACTCACTCGCTTTCCTCCCTTAATGCCAGCATAAAACACACTGGAATAATCCAAGCCTGGGAGTAATAAATATGAGCTATCACTAATACCTTGCTTTACGAACAGGCAATTGGCTGCAGAAGCGACCTCTGCCCTGTGGTACTCAAACCCTTCACTGCATCCCTCTCCCATAAAGCCTGCCAGGGAGGGGCCGGGCCTGCATCCTCAAATCCTTCTTTATCCACTAATGCCCGCTCTGATCCAGCGGTCCCCGCTCGCACCATCTAAGTCACCTCGCATCCTGGTTACAGCAAAACTGGAGCAAGAGAGAGAGGAGCGGCACCTGCGAGGAAATTCAGAGCCCAAAAGCGCCGTAAAGCAACTGGATGCTTCCTAGCTGTTATGTGGAGAAGCTCTGAGAAAACAGGAAAGAGGAGGCATTTGCATAACAAACCCAAAGCAACCAACTAAAACCTTATCTGTGGTTTTCTTGAACTTGGCTCCTAGCATTTACCGAGCAGTGGAATTGCTGGAAATGAAATTTACTGACAATGGAAACAGAAATTCTGTTCGTTTTCTGCAATGCTGCCGGAGTCGTTCCCTTTAACCCCCCTCGCCTCTCCGTGTTAATTGGCACCTCCCTCGTTAGCATGAATTGTCACTCTGCCTAGTGCCAAAGCAAGCAGGAAAAGCAGCGTGCCACAGCTAGCCAGGCCCTGAGCGCTCTGCAGAAGCACGTTTCCGCCATATCCTTCTGGCACTTGTTAAGCACAAGGAAACAGATATAATGAGAGTTTTTCTATTCTAGCAGGCACACCCAGGGAGGAACTCTGATTAAACACCACTGCAGTCAGTCCCGGTGTTGGCAAGCTTAAACATAAAGGTCACTCCCTTTAGCAAGTGAAATAGTGATAATTTACATCTTCTTAATCTAGACAACGTCCACGGAGCGTAACAAGTAGAACCTGCGTACCTCATGTTTCTTTTTCGATACTCCTGCTTTTTATCCACTCTCATCTTTCAGCCATGTTATGAAGAAAACCTATCCACAAACACTGACAACAAGAAGCCAGCTCAAAGGACTTGATGTCATACCTACTCCAGAGAACAGGAAAAATCTGGCCTACCCCAGACGTTTCTACCTCATCGTGGTTTAAATCAGTTCAGAAAGCAACGACACGATCTGTCTGCTCCCACTGCACTACTGTGAAGGATTCCCCTACACTGTGCAAAACATGCAGCAAGAAGGACAAAGGCCAACTCTCACACTACGCTTCCAAAATTTAGTCCAGATGCGAATTCAGTTCCAGACACTTAATAAAAACCTGGTAGGAGACTTGCAGCCAACAAACGGAGTACAACAGCAGTGAGGTTTAAGCTGTTCACATCCATCTGGAGCCCCCCGAATGACAGAACAGCTGCCTTGGATGCTAAAGCTCTATCTGTTCTCACCAGGTACCACAGCAAAAAGAAAGGCTCTTGCTCACCGAAGAGCACGTTAAGTGGTAAGAAGAGATCAGCCTGCCTATTCCACAGCTTGTCAGCTGAAGTTATGAAGCCTGGCACGCAGCTCCCGAGCACCCAGCGGCTTCAGCCAGCCCTCCTCTGAGAGCAGGTGGGTGGTTGGAGATTATCACTTGGACCGCAGTGAAACCGTGCAAATACTGACCTGAGGAAAAGCTCCCTCTCCCAGAAGAGACAGTTATCAGGTTAAAAAAAGCGAAAGCTGGAAAAAAAAGATGTGCTTAAATAGATCTAGTCAAAGCAGAGGGCTGCGAGCAGGGGCACAGGACATTAGAGGCAGCAGACTGTCGTGAAAGCATTGGTTAATGCTGAAGGTTAAGACACTCACGCTTCTGATTGAGTTAATTTTTCATTCCAGTCCTCCAGTGTGCTGCTGGCTGAAAGATATCTACAAACACAACGGAGGTTAGATACAGCGCCAAGATTCGTGACAGATGCTTCTTTTGACACTTTCCGCGTTATTGGTGTCTCTTTCCACTTACAGTACCTTGGGTTTTATTTCTCTGACAATGCCTTTCCACCTTTTCTGCTACAGCCAGGGGAAAGGAGGCAGGAAGACACCCAAGCTCTGCTTTCTTTCTCGTTTAAGCACCTTCAAACACTTTGCACAAAGAAAGCCTGCAGTTTAGAAGGTGTCAGGAATTGAGAGACTTCAGATCTTCTGTTCCCTTCCTAAATACTGCCCAGCAGCTACATACTAAAGGCACAGAACAGTGAATTAAGCAGAGAGCCAAAAAATCTGACTGCCACACCTAAAGCTGGATGTTAGCAATAGTGTCACCTTGACAAACTGCTGAACTGCACTTGGTTTTCTCATCTTTACAAATCATGCTTTCCTATACCTAAAACCGTATCTTAGGAGTTGCAAGAATAAGTGCCGGATGTGCAGAACAAATACAAGTACTACCAAGTGCCTGCTACCAGCCCAGACACCAGGTAGAAGTGTTCAGAGGACGCAGCATGTTGCGGGCAGTCCCTGTCACCCCAGAACTAAAACTATCCCCAGTTAGATCTGAACTGTCTTTGCCTACTGATGGGAAACTTCCAGCTCGCATTTCTGCTTAGCTAAACAACCACCTCCTTAAACACAACACGCAGAAGGGAGAGAATCTGCAGCGTAGAAAATGTTCAAGGTCTCCCCTACATTCAGCTCTGCAGCAGGAATCAAAGTGATTCGTGTCTAAGGAAAACAGAGGCCTAACACACTACAGAACATATTCTGGAGTCAAAAACAGCCAGCTGCATTTGTCACCTGCTTGCGCGTACTGCCAGACTAAAATCTTTTGCTTTCTGTTTGACAGGAGCAGAAGGGTTCACATGCATCAACCCCCCCCAGCCATGGCGTTACAGCTTTCAAAAGCTAGTATGTATTTATATTTGTATTTGCACAGCCCCTACTTTCAGCTACAGGTAAGTGCCTTCAGGCATCTTCTCTCCCCTGCGGCCGTACAGAAAGGCAATAAGCAAACTGATTCCACATCTGACGAGAAGAGAAATAGTTTCGTAGTAAGTACAGAGGTTTGCTAATAGGACACCTGATTACAATAAATTAACCTAACGTGATCAGCTGAAGTGGAACTGTGGCTGATTTGTCACGTTGTTCGTTAATGAAGTGTGGTCTGGTAACTGATTGGAATTTTTCTTCTGCTATGGCGAGACTAAGAGCGAGATGATAGTAGTAACTTTTACTCATCTCCTCCGCAACCGAGGGATGCTTAGAGCTGGAAGTCAGGCATGCTGCTGCCAACGGTCCTGACTGTAGCTTTACCACGCCTCCAGCTCCCTATCAGCCCCTGATGCCTGTGAGAACAAGGAGCAGCACAAATCGGGGAACACAGCAAGGAGCAAGAAGGTGTTGCTGAGGAGCCTGAGGCACTCACAAGTCAGACTGTGTCACTTTGTCATTCCACTCTCCAAGTTTCTCAGATGTTTTCACATAACTAGAAACAGAAAGTGTTAATGAATATAACTTTTAATATTCATTTTTAGAAGACAATGACACATTTCAGTTACAAAGGAGTAACAGAAATTGAACAGGGGGGTAGGAGGGAAGAGGGGGAAGAGAAGAACAAACAGAGAGAGTAACAGCTCAAAGATCTGCCCCGAAGTAGCACGGTCAGTAACTCCAGATTCTAGTTAAGTTACACGTGACTTTTTAGACCAAATGGTATCTCTGGGGGTACAGAGGGCCCCTTATATCTGGGTGTCACTGCAGGGTTAAACTTACCCCTTTGCCTCTCCCTTTGGCACTGTCGAGCAGTGCTGTGACTGTACCTTTAGTACCTGCTGAGGAACAGTCAGCCTAATTTCAAGTGTTCTTTAGGCAGAGATGCCTCTGCATGCAGCATTGATGGCACTCTAGTTCTACAGATTCTTTTCCTAGAATACGCAGACTTCTTAAATTCAAGCTATGTGGCCCAGAAAACAGATTTCTGAACTAATACGCAGTAATATTTTTAAGTTACCTACCCTCAGGAAGTTGGCTCAGTGAATTTCAGCGCTTTTTGCACTTCTCTTTGAGCTTGAGTTCAGAATGAGGTAGCAGCAGCCTGTGCCTCGCAGAAACGGGCAGAAGCACGCAAACTGAACTGTTAAGTGGTGATCTAGATTTCTAACATGATACAAAAAAGCACCCAGCAACAACTTATCCAGATCACAGATACTAAAGTTCCGTTTGCACTGACACAAGATCAATTAAATTAATATTTTAAATTAAATTAATAATTTAAATTTGTTTTTTGAATGCCCTTTCTTTACATACTCATCAGAGCAAAAGCCTTCAGACAGTTGGAGAAGCCCTGAAATACGCTGCAGGGGAATAATTGCTACAGAGCAGCATTTAAGCGTGAAATGTGCATCACAAGCAGCACTTACGCGTTGGAGACTTGTACATCGTGCCAGCTTTTAGACAGGTTTTGCTTTAACCCATCCAAGGGAGTCAGACCCAGCTTCCTCTTCAGCTCTCCACAGTGCCTCTCTTTAGCAGCCAGAACTTGTCTAAGAGTACCAATTTCTTCTTCAACCTTAGGAAGAGATGGACACAGATCTCAGTATCACAGTTTAATAAAATTCTGAAAATGAAGCCAGCTGTCCACCTCCCTCAAAACTATTACAGTTTTGCTAACGTGAATACAGAGAACTGGTAGGAGTTTCAGGTGCTCACAAAATAATTCAACTTCACATGAATGGTGTTGGAATGGCAGGCCTGTGGATCGGACTTCAGTTGAAAGAACATCCATAAAAGCCACCAAACTGGTGACTTAATGGCAGCAAGATTATCAGAAATCAGTCCTAGCATCGTAATTCCAACAGAAAATACCATTAAAAAAAAAAAAAACAGTTGCCAAATACTTATTAACTAAGGTTTCAATCTTATGATTCTCTTCCCCTGCTGCCATCAGAACAAAGAACTTTCCCTCAGAGGTATTTCTTACAAGATTTTCAGAACACTCTGGAGTTGTTTCGGGGCAGAGAAGGTTCATTTCTACCTTAAATTAACTGCAGCTTACCAGCAGCAGCATGACCATGCAGAACAGCCAAAATTACCTTCAGTTATTTTTCAGGTACAAATTATAAGCTGACCTTTAAAACTCGGAAGGTGCCCACGATTTGGGATATTACTTTACAAGCTCTCAGGTTTTCAAAAGCATATGGGCACCAAAAACGACTGCCTATAACATGTAATAAATATTTAAGAGAAAAGATAGAAGAAGAAAGCACATTAGTACGCCATTGTCTCGGTTTCATAAGAGTTTCATTTGCATACCGCTTGCCTGAAGTGTTTTCTTACTTCAAGTACAGCTACAAGCCTAGCTGAATTTCACTGCATCAAAGGCCACGTACTTCCTGAGAGCTCTAAATTAAGACGTTCTGGGAAAGAGCGTGCACCATCACACACCGTTTGAAGTGTCTGCCAGCTTTGTTGATTTTAACAAAGCACTGGGAGTCGCACAGGTAACACCGCCATAAGAAGCGAAATAAAACCCTCGAGCCTGCTCCTGTGGCACCCCAAGTTCTTGCTCTTGCCCCCCCAGCAGGTCACGCCTGTGGCTCTCCCTACCTTGGCGATCTCCGCTCTCAGCTCCTCTTCCTCGGCGGCTGTCAGCCCCTCAGGTGCCGCAGTCCTGGCTGCGGCCACGCTGTCCACGGGCACGTCGGTCATGGCATCGGCCAGCAGACCTTTGTTGGGAGAGTTAAGGTTGATATCTGCCGCAGACGAGAAGCACACACGGTGAGCGGGCAGCAAGCGAGGACGCGTCCCGCAAACCCGCCCGGGGAAGGCCAAGGACGAGAAAAGGAAGGGAAACCGCACCCGGCCCCGTGGTGGCTGTCGGACGGCCCGGGGCAGCGGGGAGAACCGGCAGTGCCTCCGCCGGGCCCTCAAGGCACGGAGACCCCCCCCCTCAGGGCACCGGGACCCCCCCCCCTCATGGCACCCAGGGACCCCCTCACGGCCCCGTGGCCTGCCTCACGGCCGCCTCTCCCCTCACGGAGCTCCCCCGGGCGTCTCCCCGGTTCCCCCCCAGCCCAGACCGAGGGATTTAGCCCCGGGGGGGAACCCGAGCGCGGGCCCGGTCCCACCGCGGACGCCCCTACCCTGGCTCGCGCCCTCCATGGCGGCGCCCAGGCCCCGGCCCCCTCCAGCCGCCGCCACCTCCCCCGTGACGCGATCACCGCCGCGCCGCCCGCCCGCTTCCGGGGGGGCGCGGGGAGAGCGCGTCACCCGCCGCGTCGCCATGGCAACGGCGCCACGTTCCCCCCCCACTACATTTGGATGACGTCATCGTGTAGATATGACGTCATATGTGGCTGGGATTGCATCATATGAGCTGGGGTGACGTCATAGGGCTGCCACCCCCTCAGTTACCCCCAGAGCCCCCCCCCCACCCAAGCCCATGGTGGCTTCGTTGCCCGCTCCCATCGTTGCCAGCCCCCATTGAGCCCAGAACCGCTGCAGAACCGGGAGGGCTCGGCCTCCCCCGGGCCTCCCCCGGGCCTCCCACTCCAGCGGCTCCGGGTGCCCCTTCCCCAAACGCAGGGGCTGCAGCGGGGCACCCACCGGCTGCCCGCACCCTCACTGAGACAAGGAGGCAATGGTGGGGCCAAGCAGCTCACCTCACAGCCAGTGGCACCCCACGGCACCCCATGGCACCCCATGGCACCTCATGGCACCTCATGGCACCTCATGGCACCCCATGGCACCTCATGGCACCCCAGAGCACCTCACAGCACCCCACGGCACCCCACGACACCTCATGGCACCTCACGGCACCTCATGGCACCCCACAGCACTTCACGGCAACCCACGGCACCCCATGGCACCCCGCGGCACCTCACGGCACCCCACAGCACTTCATGGCAACCCACAGCACCCCATGGCACCCCAGGGCACCTCACACCCTCCTGCCTCCGCTCCTCCATCTCCGGGCAGCCCCAGCAGTTCCCAGGGGATGCTCACAGCCCCGGTGCTGAGCCTCGGCCAACCCTCCTGCTCACAACACCCCAGCTTCTGTCGTGTTTCTGGGAAGCGCTCGGCAGCCATCACAAGGGCACCGGGGAAGCCCTGGGCAGCTGGTGGAGAACGTGCAACCCTCCCCGCTGAAACCCCTGTGGCTCGGTTACACCCTCGTTGCCAGCCCCTTTCATTTTCAGGGCCGTTTCCACCTGGCCTGTTTTCATTGCCCAAGACGAGCCTGAAAAGGGAAACGAAGATAAAAGGGGAAATGTGCATTAATTTTACAGAGCCCTTTCCAGCGGCGCTCAGTGGGCACCGAGCAGAGGGGGCTCGCGAGGGCTGCTGGAAATACCCCGGCAGGGGCTGAGCACATCGCCTCGGAGGAGGGCCCCATCCTCCCGAGGTCACGCAGCGGCCCTGGATGTTCCCTTTTGAAAAGGATGGGGAGCACTTGAAGAGCTCAGCTTTTTATTATTGGCTTTTTTAGGGTCTGGGGGATTAATCTGATGTTTGGGCACAAGGTTGGGCTCAGTGGAAACCCAGGGAGCAGCCGAGAGCTGGAGCCCGCGGGGAAATGCAGGCAGGGCCTGGGCTCCCGGCTGCTCGGCCCCGAGAGATGGAGGCAGCAGGAGGCGCTGGGAGGTTCTGGCTCGCAAGGAGCCGCCGAAAGCTCTGCCAGGCACAAAAACCCGATTCAGCGTCCAGCAGCGCCGGGCTGCCAGCGAGCAGGGTGTGCCTCCCCGGCAGGCGGAGGAGGATCGCCCTCCGAACGCCCGCTGCTCCCACTGCTCATTTTGCCGCACCTTCAGGCAATGGGTTTTAATTAAACGTATCCCAGCGCCCGCTTGCTTGTTCTCTCTCTCAGCCCCCGGATGGGTTTTTGGGTCGGGGAAGCGGCAAGGCTGCATTTGGGGCGGAAAATAATCCCCCGTGTGCCAGGATGGTGCTGCTGCTCGGAACGGCTGCGGCTCTGCCGGGGTGCCCCCGGGCTGCCTCCTCCGCCTCCGCCAAGGCTTTCGGCCACAGCTCCGTGCCCTTTGCGCTGCCCCCCAGTTCTCCTTTTGCTGCTGCCGGGCTTTTCGCTCCGATGGGGCTTTTCTGGTGAAATGTCAGGCCCGGGGTCGGTTCCCGTCGCTGATGCCCTCCCAGCTGCTTTGTCTCCCACACGGAGGTGGGAGGAGAGGGAAGGGGACAGCTCTGATGTCCCTGGAGGAGGAGCAGCAGCATCTCCCCTGTGCTGGGCATCTCTCCGTGCCCCCCAGCAAGGGCACGTCCCCGGGCAGTTACAAAACATGGCTTTTTTTCCCAGCAAAGCCAGGAATTGCGTGAGCAGCCCTGCAATGGGGACTGGTGTCCCGAGGCACCATCTGCTCCCGCTCGCTCTGATCCCAGCTCCGTGCCGGGGATGCTCCAGGAGGTCCCGGACATTTCCCGGCTGCCGTTCCCTGCTCGGCAAGGCGCTGCTGCTTCACTTGGAAGCCGACACAAATTGGGCTCCGTGCCCCTTTTAAAGAAAGCCCTGACCTAGATTTCGCTGCCCGGCTGCGCTCTCCTCGTCACTCCTTCCTGCAGCTGGAAAGGGCCCAGCAGAGGAGTCCTGGCTCCTGCTCGTTAACCCGGTGGCTATTAGCACCACCGGGAGCCTGTGCAGGCTGATGGGCCCCTATTTTGCCCACTGTTACCCATGCACAAGGCGCTACCGGAGCATCCCTGCAGGTGGGGGCCCTCATGCAGCACCGATGGCCCATGGCCAGCCCTCAGCCCCATCTGCTCTCCCCACAGCCACATCCCCACCGGGACCCCGAGATATCCCACCCCTTGGCACCGATGGGCAGAGCTTCTGCACCAGACCCTGTGAAACACCTCTGCATCCTTCCATCCGTCCCTCCATCCGTCCACCCATCCGTCCCCCCCCCCCCCCCCAAGTCCCCCAGTCCACCTGCCCCCCCCCCGCGGTGTTCACCACCCCCCCCACCCCCCCCCCCCCCGGGAACCGCGGAGGCCCCCCCGGGCCCCCGGGCCATCCCTTTTGCCCCCCTTCCCCCCCCCCCCCCAGCTCCCTGGCTCGCCGTCCCGCTCAGCCCCAGCACTTCCTCGGACAGCAGGCTGCCGGGCAGGATGGCATTTACGCGGGCCGTGGTGACAAAACCCACCCTTACGAGTGAAAAGTCACCCAGAACTGCTTGCATCAACGCCGCCCCCGCTCTGCGCCCTGCGGTCTCTGGACACCGGTGGGTGGGAAGGCGGCGGGTGGGCGCGGGGAGCATCGGGGTGTCCCTGCGCGGGCACCGCTTCCCCACCATCACCCCACGGCAGCAGCGGGGCTGCCCGAGCCGCCCCCGTGCACCCCCAAAAAACCCCGCTGTGCTTCAGGTGGGACGGATCCGCTTTCTTCAGCCCTGTCCCCGGGGTGGGAGCAGGGGGGTGTGGGCTGGTGGTGATGGCGATGTTCCTCTTTTCCAACCCGCCCGCCACCCCCTGCGTGCTGCGGGGCTTTGCCCACCCGCCCGCCAGCCCTGCTGTCACCTCATGCAGCCTTCCTCTTTTTTCAAAACCCAAAATAAGCCCCAGGCTGCAGCAGGGGGGGGGGGACGGGGGACGCCAGAGGTGATGCTTCCTCTTTCTGAGACATCTCTGGGAAGGGATGGGGACTCTCGAATGGGGCCATGGGGGGGGGGGGGGGCGATGAAGACGCAGCTGCTGGGGCCAGGGGACAGACGTCAAGTGTGGGGCCTGTGGGCTGCATCCTGAGCAGCCCCTGCGGGATGCCCAGCTGGTCCCCAGCAGGATCCTGCTGCAACCCAACACCCCCCTTGGTGCCACCCCGCAGCTGGCTCCGGACACACGGCGCAGGAGGCTCCGGGACATCAAGCAGCCTGGGTGGGCTCAGGTCCCCGGCTCTTCTGAGGGGTCCCCGTACCCATGGCAGGGCTTGAACCACGTTGTAGCTTCTCTCTCTTCCTTCGGGGCCGCTTCCAATCTTTGCACGCCTCTGCCTGGAAATGGGGCCCTCATTTCTGCCCCGTTATCTCGCCTCGTTTGACTGTTCTCAGCCCTAAACAGCCCCGGGGGCTTCTCGGGGATTGCCTGAGCGCAGCGTCCCCACCCCGGGGGGTTTTCTCTCTCATCCCCACCTTGTCACATCTCAACCAGTTTGCATCGTTCATCCCCACCCCGAGCGCTGGGAATTCCCCCGGCAGCCTTTGGGGTGAAGTTGCAGCGGGGGCAGCGGGGATGCGAGAGCTGTGGGAGGTGTTGGGGAGGGGGGGGGATTGCCCCGCTCCAGCCCCACGCAGCCAGTCCTGCTGTCCCCACGCTCCCCGTGCGCTCGCCGGACGACGTGCACACCAGGCACCACGCACACCCACGGGGCAGCGTGCGCCCAGGGGCACGGGGACGTGCACCCGAAGGACCAACCGCGCTCCCGCAGCCACGTTGCATGCCCAGGACCTTGAGCTGCGGGGGGAGCACGGGGCTGGGGCTCTGCAGCCCGGCTGGGGCATGAGGGCTGCGTCCCCGAGGGGTGCCGGGAGCCCCTCGGCCATGGGTGTCTGCACAGGGCATCCCGCCTGGCACCCGGCACCGTCGGAGCCAAGGCGAGGGTGCGGCCGCAGCCCTCCTGGTGCCTCCTATCCGGAAACGTGCTGGCCGAAAATCCACCTCCTCCCCATTTTTGCCTGATTTCCCCTGCTCTGCCCGGGGCTGCGCTCAGGCCTGCTTCCCGTCCTGCTAACCTCAGCCCTGGGACCCGTCCAGCACCATCTGCCGCCTGCAAAACCCCTGCTCCCTAAGCCGCCTTAATCCCCCGAATCCCAGCCGCATCCCGGCGGCCGGTGGCATCTCCCCTGGGTTTTGGGGGCAAGCTCCCAGGGCTGTGGGGCTCAGCGGGGCTCAGCGGGGCTCAGCGGGGCTTGCCGTGGCTCCGGGGTGTCTCCCTGCTGATGGGGACAGGGAGGGAGCGGAGCGGCCGCAGCGGGGCTGGTGCTGCAGGCACTGGGCCAAGGTCTGGCCTCGGCTGTAGGAAAATGCAGAACGCAGAACTGAGGCAGTGGTTCTGCGGGGCATTTTGAGAGATGAAGGGGGGAAAAAAAGCAATAAAACGTGTCCGATGCTTCCACCTCCATGCCCTGCTCTCTGCCCAGGGATTGGGGCGAGAGCTCCGTGGCTACGGCAAGCAGCGGGGCCGGGGGCTGGCGTGCAGGATGCGGCCCCGCAGCCCCTGGAACAGGGCAGGACGGCTTGGCGAGAGAAGAAAGGGGCTGGGGGGAGAGGTGTGGGGGGGCTGCCCCGCTTAGGGGGGATCTTCCTGGAGGGCGCAGGGGGAGAGGAAGCACGGCAGACAGCTGCACAACATCTGGCAGCAGCGTGGCCCCCCCCGGGACCCCGAGGCCGCCGAGCGCGGGGTCCGAGCCAGCGATCCGCTTCCTGCCACCACCCCCCCCCACACACAGCCAGATGTGCCCCCCGCTGCCCCCCGCCGCCCCCCGGGCCACCCGCGGGTCCCACCCTTCCCTCCGGGCCGTGCCCAACACCTGCTTCCAGCTCAGTCCGGTTCTCCCAGGCCCCCTTGGCCCCACAACGCCCAGGGGAAAAGGCGGCCCCGTCACCTCTGGCATCCCCATCCTCTGCCGGCTGCCGGCGGGGCTGGATGCGGGCTGTCAGCTCTCGGCCCTCCGCAGCCCGGAAAATCCACCCAAAAGGGGCACGGCCCCCCTGCCGCGGCACCGCGGCGCCGGTAACGGCCGAAGGGTTTGGCCATCGCCCCATGCCGGAGCTGCCTGGGGCTGGGGGAGCACCGAGAACCCCCCCCAGAAGCACCACCAGCACCCCAAATCCTGGCGGTGCCCCCACCGAACGGCTCCACGCCCTGTGCCCGGGCACTTCACTGGGTGAGCTTGCAAGGAAAGGATTAGCCCCAGGAAACAAAAATAGGCTCCCTCCTTAAAAATAGCTTCCTGGGATTAAAAATAGACAGAGTTCCTGAAGGCGATGCTCAAGGAGAACGGGCCACCCGCCACCTCCATGCCTGGGGACAGTTCCAGGGGGCTTTGGGCTCCTCGGAGCCACCTGGCTGCGGGCAGAGCCCCTCGGTGCCACCCTTGGGAGGCTGCTGCAGGATCAGGCCCTGCAGATGGGGATAACCCAGCCACTCCTTTTCCCCCAGCAGAGTTTTGCTCGTGTTCAGGATCAGGCCCTGGCGTGGTGAAGCCCAGCCTGGCGTGTCTGTGGGTTTCCACGGCCAGGCGCCGCGGCGGGGCGAGTTCCCGGGTGCTTCCCTACGGTTTGGGGCCGTCCCCAGTCCCGGCACCCCACGGAAAACCCCGGCACGGGGGCGATGATGGGGCGGGGGGGCATGGCGCTGGGGTCACGCAGGAGCTCCCCGCGCTGCCTCGCAGCCCCTGGCCGTGTCCTGTCGCCAGCAAGAGAGAAAAGAAAAAGAGGCAGGAAGAGAGTTTGGGCTGAGCCAGGACAAAACTCGGAGGTAAACAATTAAAACCGGAGGAGAGAGCACCTCTAATCCCGGGGATGCAGCAGGGGGAGAAGTAATGTCCATGGCTGCATTTCCCCAGGCGCAATCCCCGCAGGATTTGTGCGTGGACAAATTGCGCCTCGTGCTCACCGTCAGTGCTGAGCTGAGACGTTAATCCGGGGAGAGGGGAAGGGGCAGCGGGCGCGGGGCTTTCTCCAGGCTCCGAACCTGCTTCCAGGTCCCTCCGACCACTCTGCTCCACCTACCCCAGCCCCTGGCACCCCGGCTCGTTCCCCCTCGCTGCGCCCTGCCGCCCTCACTCCGGTCCCATCGGGGTGACGGGGTCCGGGTCGCGGCGCCGAGCCTCGGGGACAGCGGGGACACCAGGGCTGTGCGCAGGGAGGACAGCACGTGGCCAGGAGAGGCTTCGGGAGCGGGGTCAGGGACGAGCGAGCGAGCAGACGTGACCCCAACAGAGGGGCTCAGCTGGAGCCGTGACGGGCTGGAACACCCTGGGGATGTCTCCCCCCTCCCCGTACCCCCCCCCGGGGCCACGCTCCCGGCGCCCTGGGACCGGCGCAGGGGCTCGCTCCCACGGCCGGGAAGCGGCGGCGGCTCGGCCTCCGGAGGCAGGAAATCAGCACGCGGGGGCTGCGGGGACACGGGGACACGGGGACATGGGGACAGCGGGGCGCCCCGGTGAGCCGCAGGGATGCTGCCTGCACCTCCCAGGGGTCCAGCAGGACGTGGGGGCACACCCAGAGGGCTCACGGGCAGGGTTTGCACCCCCGGGCGCTGCAGGAGGTGAGCGCTGCGGGACCCCCTGCCCGTGCCAGGACCCCTCCCAGCAGGATTCGTCCCCGTTTCCACCTTGCCCCCGCTGGGGCGAGGAGCGCGGCTCCTCCCAGCGCCGCAGGAAAGCGGCATCAAAGCCTGCTGGCGGGGCTGGGAACGTGGGGCTCGTGTTTTCCCAGCAGCTCCAACACCGGTGCCAACGGCCGGCAGCGGCTCCCTTTTGGAAGCGGGTGCTGGGGGTGACAAAGGGCCAGGGCCGGTGTCCCCAGCACAGCACCAGGGCGGTGGCAGCCAAGCCGCTGCTGGCTCGGACATTTCCACCTCCTGCTCTCCGCTCCCCTCCCACTCAGCGCTCGGGAGCAGCTTTTCTCTCCCTCCCCGCTTTTCTCCCCGCGTTGCCATTTGTCATGGCAGCGGCACCGGGCTTTGCGCAAGGGCTGCGAGCAGAGCGAGGAGACCTCTGCCTCCTCCTCCTCCTCCTCCTCCTCCCTTCTCCTTCTCCTCCTTCTCCTCGCAGCAACAACCGTGGGGAGGGTGCGCAGGGACAGGAGGCCCAGCAGGCGACAACATGTTAGCAGCACCCTTGCGAAGGACAGAACCCGGCTTCTCCCCTAAATCCCCAGCTCCTGGAGTCGTGCCGGGTGCGGGGTGCCCAAGCCCACGTTGCTTCGAATCAATCCCCGCACCCATCCTGCGCTCAGCACCCCCCCAGGCACCTCCCAGCCCCAAATACGAGGTCCCCGTGTCCTGGCAGCACGTGCCACTCGTGTGCCAGGTCCCCGCTGCCAGGGGACAAAGCGGCACCAGCCGGGCCCCCCCAGGGGGGGGGGGGGGGGGGTCTCTCCGTGCCTCCTGTTATCAGTGGCTCCATCCTGCCCCCCCCTCCCCGCCCCAGCTGGGCATTATCCAGCTGATCCCGCTCGCAGCCTCCCTAAATCCCTTAGAGGGGTTAAAGACAGCGCCTGGCCCTGCCCTGACCCCAGGGGACCCCTCAGCACCATCCCCAGCTCCCCCGGGAGCTCAGGGGGTGCACGGATCGGGGCTGGGGGGGGGGGGGGGGGGCTCCACCCCCCCCGCCATACCCAGGCACGTTGGAACCGCAGCCCCCCGTGCCCCCAGCACCAGCACCCCCTGCTCGCCCCTCTCTGCCTTCCCCGAGCCCCCCCAGGCCGAGGGCAGGGAGATGAAAGCGGGGCTGGCGGCCGCCCCGCCGCCTCCCACATCCTTCCCTGCGAATTCCTCTCCCTCCTTCATCTCTCCGGGGGTGCCCGGCTGCGCTCAGCGCCGCGGCGCAGCGGGCTGGAGGAGACCTTCGCGTTTTCCCCTCCGTTAAAAATAGCATGAGATTTATTTTCTGGCAGCGTGGAAAGCCCCCGGGGGCGTAAGAGAGGAAGCAGACGGGCTTCTGCTAGGCCGGGGAGGGTTGGGGGGGGGGGGGGGGGGGGGGCCGCAAGAAGGGGGGGAGAGCGAAAAGGGCAGGAAATAACCCCCCGGCGGCAGCAGCGGCCCTGCGGAGGGGAAAATGCTCAAATGCAAACAGCGTGCGGTTCGTGTGGAAACTCCCAGGGCAGGGACAGGCTGCCCTGTGTCCCGCTGTCCGGCCAAACAGCCTCTTCCTGCTGCCAGGCTCCTGCAGCAAGCCCCCCCCCCGCCCCGAGACCCCCCCCCCGCACCCCTCTTGGCCACCCTCAGTCCCTCGCCCCCAGCCCCAGCACCCCCAATCCCCCCCCCCCCCCCCGGGGGGTGGGGGGGGTGGGGGCCCCCCGGGCCCGGGGCGGGGGGGGGGGGGGGGGGGGGGCCCGCGGGGGGCCCCCCCCCCCCCCCCCCCCCCCCCCCCCCACCCCGTGCCCTGCGGACGGGGCGGCGCGCGCGGGAGGGGGGGAGTGTTCCCTCCCCCCTCCCCCCCCCCCCCCAATCCCGGGACCTTCCAGGCTGGGCAGTCCCTGGGTTTTGTCCCCGTCCCCCTCGCCATGGCCGAGCGGGGCTGGCAGCTGCCAGGGCGTAAATCACCGCCGCCCGGCTCTCCCCGGGGGTTTTCTCCTCCACTCGGCCTCCCCCTGTCCCAAAACAGAGCTGGAGGGGGGCTGGGGCTGCCGGTGTCCCCGTGCCACCCCCAGCACCCCCCTGCCCCTCACGGGGGGGCACCGGGTGCCCCGGGGAGCAGGCGGCCCCGGGTCCCCTCCCTCTGTGCGTCCCCTGTGCCACCAGGCAGCCCCGGTGACCTTCCTCGGCCCGCCGGGGGGGGTTTGTTCCGATTTCCTGGGGACATTTTGTTGCTTTTCCTTGCGGCAGACTTTCCCCCCTTCTCCAGCCCCTACGTTATCAGTCTCGCGATTATTTCCTCCCTGTCCACCCACCTGCTTATTTTAGCCGCTTCTTCCTTCCTCCCAGCTGCTCTCGGCCTCCAGCCCCGCTCCCCCCCCCCCCACCCCCCCGGGGCCCCCCGGCCCCTCCACGACCCCGTCCCCGTCCCCCCGTGGCCCTCAGCCCCCCAGGATCCTCCGGGTGCCACGCTGCTGCCCGCCGTGCCCTGCCCGAGCGGAGGCTCTATTTAGGGCAGGATCCTCGGGCTAATTGAAGCCTGCGGCTGCCGTTTCGAGCCTCCTTGGCTCGCCGTCCCGCTCCTCTCCTCCGTGCCGAGCCTCCCTCCCGGGCTGCCTGTCCTCTGCCTGAACCCTGCCGCCAGCCCCGGCTGCCTGCGCTCCTGCCCGTGCCCCCCGTGTCCCCCCTTCCCCGTTTCCCCCCACAAATTCCTCGCACAGCGCCGCCAGGCCCCTTCCCGTGGGGGATGGCCCCGTGCCCCTCATCCCCTGCTTCCACGGCGGGGGGAGGCTGGGGGGGGGCCGCCAGCAGAGCCGGGAGATGCCGGCCTCGGGTGATTTATGGCAAGCAGCATCCCCGCGGCCTTCGGGAGCTGCTGCTGCCTCCCACAACCCTTTCTCTCCCTCTCCATCTCCCCCCCGGTGCTCGGCTCTGCGATGGCCCCAGCCTTATGGGGGGACGGGGACGGGGACACAGCCCCCACTGCGGCCACCTCTCACCCTCTTGGGGACATTGGCCATGGCACGGGGTTGAGGGGGGGGGACACGCTTCCCGGCGTCCTCCCCCCCCCATCCCCGGTGGCACGCAGGGGACACCTGGGCTCGGGGTGCCTCGCGCGGCCGCAGCACGGTCCCGGCGTGGTGGCAGGGACGTGTGGCAGGGACGTGTGGCTCTTGGTGGCAGGGACGTGTGGCAGGGACGTGTGGCTCGGGCGCAGTTTCCAAGGTAACCCCGGCTGAGCGCGGCCTCCGCATCCCTCCGTGCCCCCGCGCACGTGGACGAGCCTCCAGGGGCCTCGCTGCGGCGGGGGCTCGGCGGGGGCAGCGGCAGCTGGAGACGGGGATGGGGACAGGGATGGGGACGGGGACAGGGACAGGGACAGAGATGGGGACAGAGATGGGGATGGGGAAGGGGACAGGGATGTGTTATGGGGACAGGAATAGAGATGGGGACAGGGACAGGGATGGGGAAGGGGACAGGGATGGGGAAGGGGACAGGGATGTGTTATGGGGACAGAAATGGGGGTGGGGAAAGGGACGGGGATGGGAACGGGGTCAGCAGCGAGCGCAGGGAGGAGGGATGGGGATGGGGAGCAGTGCAGGACGTCCCTGCCCACCCCCCCTGTTCCCAGCACCGCCGTCCCCTGGGCACGGGTGTGTGCGGCACGTCCCGGAGATGGGACCTCGGGGACCTCGGGGAGCGGGTCAGGGTGTTCCCGTCCTCCCCAGGGCCGGAGCCTGCGGCACCTCCCATGGAGAGCACCAGAAATAGGAGCTGTGGGTCCCCACCCAGCCGCGGGCACGGGGCCAGGGCCGCGGGTGGGAGCGCGGGGACGAGCCCACGGGGAGCGTCCCTGAGGCCCCGGTTTGGGCCGTTTGCCCCGGGGGACGCCCTCGTTGGAGCCCGTCCCCGAGCCTCCCGTGTCCTGCGGGACGGGACGAGCCGTGCCAGCGGCACCGGGCCTGGCCCTGGCACGGAGCCGTGGGGCTGGGTCCGACTCTGCCACCCAGCCCCAGGCTCCCTGGGGTCGGAGCAGACCGGGGCCGGGCAGGATGCTCGGCCCAGCACCGGCTTTGTCCCCGAAGCGAAGAGGAAACTGGTCCCAGTATGAGCATCGCAGCGCTCCCGTCCCCTCTGTGCCATCCCCGTGCCTTCCCGCAGCCCGCTGGCAGCAGCTCTGCCTTATTACAATCCGTTCCGGTCCGCTGCCTCCAAGATCTGCATCCCCGGGACCTGTGTGACTGGGAATTAGATTCCTCTCCGCTAATGAGTTTACGCCAGGAAAGGGCTCTGAAGATGTAAAGCCCCGCGTGGGAGCCGAGCGTTAGCTTTGCCATCGATTCCGTGGCACGGCCGCGGCCATGACGCTGCCTGAGGACTCATATCCCCGGGGGGAAACCTTCCGAGCCCCGGGCAGGTGGCAGGGAGGGATGCAGAGAGCGAGAGATCCCCGCTGGGAGGACGCAGGGCTCCGTAACGTGCCAGGTCCTCCTGCTTCCAGGAGCAAAACAGCTCCGCAGGCGGCTCGCCGGGCGGGCAGGCTCCCCGTGAGTCTGGCCACCATCGGAAGAGCCCTGGAAGTCCCCAAGCTCTGGAGGTCCTCAAATTGTGGATGTCCCTGACCCCTGGAGGTCCCCAAGCCCTGGAGGTCCCCAAATCATGGAGGCCCCTAAGCCACAGAGGTCACTGAGCTCTTGAGGTCCCCAAATCACAGAGGTCCCTGAGCCCTGAAGGCCCCTGAGCCTTTGAGGTCCCCAAATCACGGAGATCCCCGAGCCCTGGAGGTTCCTGAGCTGTGGAGGTCCCCAAATCGTGGAGTCCCCTGAGCCCTGGAGGTCCCCAAGCCACAGAGGACGGGGCCAGGGTGGTGCCGCAGGCCTGGCCGCCGTCCCCTCACCCGGGAGCCGCAGGAAGGGCGGCCGGAGCCTTTTGTTCCCCTCTGCTGGCGGCGGCTGCGGAACGTCCTTGATGGGCTCCGCGCCCCTGCCCCGGCCCCGCGTTGGCGGCAGACCCCAACCCGCCCTGGCCTGGTGCCGGCTGTGCCGCCTCGTGCGCCAGCCTGGGGGGGGGATTTGGGGGATTTTCTGCTGCAAAGGGCACCGCCGCCCCTTGGCACGACCCCTCCCGACCCCACGTTTTCGGGAAACACCTCCCCGATCCCACCCTGGTTTCCCGCACCGGGATCTCCCCCCCGAGCAGTGCCGGAGGCACGGCCACGGCCGTGGGCTGAGCGGGACAAGGCCTGGCCAGCGAGCGGCTGGGAAGGAAATCGGGAGGGAGGGATACGCTGTGCCGGGGCCGGAGGGTGGGGAGAGGAACTGTGCAATTCCCAGCCCGCGGCTGACTCAGCCCTGGGAACGGCCACCCCAGCCCCTCGCCGCCAAAGGCGCCCACCGTGCGCGCCCCCGGCCCCGCTGCCCCCGCCCGGAGCTGGTGTTCACCCAGCTGAGCCAGCGCCGGGCGCTCAGCAGCGCTTTGTGCCTCCCCGATGTCCTCGCAGGGAGGAAACAGAGTTGTTTTTCCCTAACCTCAGCCCTTGCCTCGCCTTCTCCCAGTATCAGGAGGAATCCGGCGGGGCTGTATCCTGATCAGCGCGGCGCTGCGGCGAGGACGGCACATTCCCTCCAAGCTTTACTCTGCGCCTTCCCCCGGAGCTCCAAGGGCCAGGCACGGAGGGGCTGGGGCTGGCGGGGGTCAGGATGAGGCCCCAGCCTGCGGGCAGGGCTCCGAGCCAGCCCCAGCACCAGGAGGGGGACCGGGGGGGCTCAGCTGCCACCTCCTCCTGCTCTGCCCCCGGGTCCTGCGGCGTGGCACCAGCTCTGCCACCCGTGTGCCCACGGCGTGCCGGGGCAGTGGCCGCAGACCCGACGCCCTCCCAGTAAATCACTGGTTTTACTGGTGGGCTCTGACCCTCAGCAGCCATCCCCAGGGGGCTGCAGAGCCCCAGCGGCCGTGGGAGGGGGACGCGGGGTGGGACGGGGTGAGCGTGGCAACCTGGCAGCTGCCTCAGGAAACGGCTAAAAAAATGCGGGTTTAAAATAAATAAATAAATAAATAAATAAATAAATAAAAAAAAACACGACAAAGCCCCATTTTTGGTTCCTGTTTCAGGGTCTCCAGCAGCCACGGCCCCCGAGCCTGAAGAATTCGGTTCGGCGCGAGCGGCGGACGGCCCTCGGTGCCGGGGGTGCTGCCGTGCGCGCGGCGGTGGGCACGGGGCTGCCCGCTGTTTGCTCGGCCTGCGGGGGATTTTCGGCGGGCCTCCCACGGGTCCTTTCTCACGGGTTTGTCGTTGGTGGCACGGGAGGAGCCCTGCTGTCCCCTGCACGGGGCGAGGCAGGAAGGGGCACGGGGAAAAAGGAAGGGGCAGGGGTCGAGGACGGGGCGCTGCGCTCCCCACGCGGCCCTTCCCCGTCGCGGCCCTGCTCGGAGCCGTTTATCAAGGTCACGGCGCTGGGCAGCGCGCAGCGGAGGTGCTGAGACTATTTCTGTGTGCTAGGGGAACTTCACTGGCCTGATTCCCATAAATAAAGCAGGCAGGGAACAGCCCCTGCTCTGTCCTAGTAATTCTGGACCCCAGGGGCCCTGCCGTGAGTGCACTCAGCAGAGCGGCGGCGCCTGCCCCGCTCCTCGCCGCTGCGCCAGGCCCTGCTCAGAAAGGGTCGAAAGCCCCCTCGCTTTCCCTAAAATGCCAAATGTGAGTCTTTCGAGGGCATTTTAGAGAAATTTCGCTTGTTTTTTTAAAACACAGGGCCAGCTGGGGAGGCTGGTCGTGTGCTGGGTTGGGGCAGAGCCCGGGGAGGCTCAGAGCAAGGCAGGGCCAGGGCTGGCTGCAGCCCCGGCCCCAGCCTCAGCCCCGATCTCCATTTTCTGGACCCGGAGCTGCTCCCACCCCTCGCCCTTCCCCATCCCCTGGGTGCCCCCAGCACTTCCCGGCTCCTTTTGGAGGCAGATGAGCCCAAGCGGGTCGGCTCCTGCAGCCCATCCCCGCAGGCGTGAGCAGGGCTCGGCGGTGTAATTATCTGGGTTTTCTTCCAGGAGGGCATGAACCTGGCTCTCTGTTGGATTTCTCTGTTGCCGCTAGGTTTTATCTCACGCTTTCAATTCTTCTGTGATGGTGCTTGCTGCACCCAGGGCACCGTGTCCGCGTCCCCCTGCGCTCCCCATGGACGCAGGCACCGGACGCTGCCTCCATCTGCGGGGGTCCCATCCATCCCCGCTGCCATCCCGTCCTCATCCCGCACCACCCTGGGTCTTCGCCTTGGATTTGCGTCCATTAATGACCGAGGTGTCAATTAACAGCCAGCGCGTCCCCGTGGCTGTGGAGCAAGAGCTGGGGAGCAGCCAGCAGCGGGGGCACGTCCCTTGCGCACGTCCATGGCCCCACCAGCCTTACCCAGAGATGAAGGGCCCCCATTTTCAAGTGACTCAGACTCACCCTTCCTTCCTCAGGAAAACCTGTGATCAGATAAAGCCATCAAACTATCTGGTAAGAATAAACAAGCTCGCATCTGCACGGATGCAGGCTATACCCCTTCTAACCCCTAGCAGAGAGGAGGCAACCTGCCTGCACCCTGCCCTTATCGGCGGTGGCTCCGGCCCCCGGGGCAGACACGTGTTTGCTCGCGCTTGTGCAAAGCCGTGCACCGCACTCCCGCTGCGCCTGCCCTTGCTGGAGGTCGGCGGGGTCAAATCCTGGCTGGCACCGGCACCGGCACCGCATCTTGGTGCCCTGCCCGGTGCCCTGCCCGGTGCCCGTGTCGGTGCGGCGCCCGCGGTAAATGCCCGGAGCAATGCGAGGTGCCCCTTTGGGGTCGGCAGAGGGGGAGCCGAGGCGGCTGCGCAGGCACTTGGTGGAGGAGGAGGGAGGGAGGGAGGGAGGAAAATGTTTAAAAACTGCAACTGCTGCCAGATGGGCACCTGCCCCCACGGAGGTGACGTGCTGCCAGGCTGCCGAGGAAAAGAGCAAAAGGAGGGTGTGAAGATTTCCCTGCAGATTAAAGCGAAAACACATGGCATGTGCTGCTCGCCAGCCCGGGCTTGGGGGGGGGAAGGCAGAGGGGGTTTGGGGGAGGGTTCTCAGCAGTGGCTCCATGCCAGGTGGCTCCGGGCACCCTCGGGCACCCCTGGCACCCATCAGCAGGGCTCCCCCGGGTACCACCTGCAGGGATGGTCGGCATCAACCTGCTCCTTCCCCAGCCCCTGCCTGCGGAGGAGATTTCCTTCTTTCCCCTCTTCCCTTGCAGCGTGGCAGCTCCGATGCTGCTTTCGCCGGGGAAAGAAAAGACGAAGCGCGATCTCAGCCGGGTGCGCGGCGATCCAGCAGGAACAGAGAGCAGGGGCACTGCCAGGCTGTTTGAACCGGCGTCAGCTGCAACAATCGAGGGCAGGAATCAAAGCTCGGGAAGGGCCGGGCGCTGGAGGGGCTCGTGCGGGGATGCTTTGTGCTGAGAGGAGTTAACGCAGCACCGAGTCCTCCGGTGAGCAGGCTCACCAGAGGAGTCATGAGAGCACGAAGGTGAGGCTCAGAGAGCAGTGGAGGAGAGAGCGTGGACATTTTGTAAGGGGGTTGGAACAGCTGAATCCAGGGGGAAAGGAAACGAAGACGTCCCCAGCACAGCCCCTCTGCTGCTGTGGTTGCCCGAGGCCTCTGTGCTGTGTCCGTGGTGATCGCGGAGCCCAGATTTGCAGGAGTGGCCTTTGTCCCCCCGACTGTCCCCGTCTGTGTCCCCATCCCTGCCCCTGTCTCTACCAGCACAGATCCCGCTCGGGACTTTCCGAGGAGGTGGCTGCTTTCCCATGTGAGGGTGTGAATCGGGTCAGACCCCGTTTTGTGGCAGGGACCCCCCAGAGACCCGGAGTGCCTGGTGAACGCTGCCCGCCAGCTGCCTTCAAACAGCCTCCGATACAAACGAGTTTATCGACGGCCACGTCGCTCCTCTTGACCAGCAATTGAATAATTCAGATAATTGTGCAGAACGCTTCTTATTTACCTAATAACAGTCTGGGATGTCTCGCCAGGGTTCTCATTTGTTGTGTTTTAAATTTGGAAGCAGCCACGTTGAGTTCCTGCTACCCCGCGGCTCCGTTCCAGGCACTGCCGGCCCCTGGGGCCCAGAACAAATCCGGGACTGTGGGGACGAAACACGGAGCTGGGTCTGAGCCCCGGCTGCTCGGGCAGGGCACAGAGGGGCTGTGGGAGGGAGGCAGCTCCAGCCCCTTGGATATTGCACATCTCCCTTCTCCCGTCTCCCTTCTCCCTTCTCCCGTCTCCCATTCACCGGTCCTGCCCACCGGGGGCAGCCAGGGCTCTGCGCAAAGGCGAGTAAAATCTGGCTTACCGTATTTAACCTTGATAAACCTCAACTGTGGCCTAAATCGTTAGGCGAGCCACCAGTTGTCGGACTGAACCCAAAACCACACTCCCCAGCCCTGGGCAGTTATATATATTTCAACTGTTGCTTCTGCGTTTTTCAAGCGCGGCTCCATCGCACACTATTTATAAAGTCTGCATCAAACGCCGGGCTCGGACGCAGACCTGCAATTTGTTTGGGTTCCGAGGAAGAGAAAAGCTTTGCAAGCAGAAGAACAAACCTCGGCTGAGCCTCTCTTAAACGTCGAGGAGTTTGAGATACTGCAGCAAAAAGAGAACCAAGGCAGACTTGTGAGGATGAGCGCATCGTCCCTGGCTGGGGCTCGGGATGGATCCCCTGGAAGTGGATTTGCCTGCTTCCAAAGGGGCACGAGGGGAGCTGGAGGGGACCTAAAGGAACGAACAGTGCTCCGGTGTAAAATGCAGCAGGGAGAAACCCTGCTGGAGGTGGGCAGCGTCCGTGGGGCAGAGCCCCATCTGCTTGGGCTTGGCCCCCAGGGGACGAGGGGTGGCTCTGGTGGGACCCGAAACAGCCCCGGGGTGGCCCCAGGCTCCCCAACAGGATCCAAACACTGCTCTGGGTGCCCCTGAGCACCCTGTCCCCGAGCATCGGGACCTGCGACGTTCCACCAGCCCCAGGAGCCGCGCTCAGCCCTGCCTGGCCGCTTCCCCGCTGCTGCGAGGCTGGAAAGGGGAGGGCATTTCTGGAGCACTGAGGATGAACTGTTTGTGAATCCTGCCAATCCCCGTGGAGAGCAGCACCAAAGGAGGTCAGCGGGATGCGGCCGGTCAAATACTTTGCGCATGAACATCATTTTTCACCCCCTCAAGTATTTACGGACCGGGGAGCGTTTCCTGCTGCTCCCCGGTGCTCGGGATCCCCGCACCCTTCGGGGCAGGGCACAAGCCCCGGGCAGCACGGCACGCTCGGCCGTGCAAGTGGGAACGGATTCGCCCGGCCAGCAGGCGAAGAGCAGCGCGAGATAATGAGAAAGCGCAGGCGGGGGTGGTGGTGGTGGGGAGCTGGGTGGGAAGAGGGAGTTTTATTCTCCAGGGTTTGTTGGTTGTTGTTTTTTTTTTTCAGTCTCCATTCACCATATTTAGTAGGCTTGTGACTTGCCCTCGCTAGCTCATGGAGAATTCCCCCAAGTGTTTACTCCCACAACCTAGCAAATGCCTCAATACACATCATGGAAAAAATACAATCGACATGCTCACTCCCACTAGGGCAGGAATTCCAACTCGCCAAGCACCGACTGGGAGTATGAGCATGCGAGAGGGAGAGACAAACACGGCTTCATTAGCTCTCCTCAGATGTGGTTCACTCCTAAAATGACCTGGTCAGGGCTGCACACCACCTCCCTCCCTTCCTTCGTGGTAAAAAACCCGCTGACCTTTGGTCCTGAGCAATAGGGACAGGAATGTGGGTCCTTTAACCCTTTCTTTCAGCAGCCCTGGGCTTGGCTGATGGTCCCCGGGATGTTCAGGGCTCCGGGGCTGAGGCTCGGGGCAGGAGCAGAGCCCTGCAAAATCGCTTCCTTCCTGCACGGGTTAGAAAAGAGCCGGCTTTGGTGATGGAGATTCACATCTCCAGCCCACAGAGCAGCCACGTGGAAACAAAAAGGGGATCTTTGCAAGCAAAGCTTGCAGACCACTGATCTCTCAGGATTTTTTTGCACCTCTATTTCCTCTAGAACATTTTGTAGGGAGACAAAAGAAAAAGAAAAAACAAAACACAAACCAAAAACAGAGTAATTAGGCAAGTTTGCTTTTTCAGCACGCTTCCGAGCCAACCACATGAGAAAGACACACGAAATCATCTTTATTTATTAAATGGAAAATATCTTACAACTGAGATCAGCGTAAGACAGAGCAGTGCTGAACGGAGGACCTGCAATCAGGATGCAGCTTCCCCCAGTGCCGCTCCCGACACAAGGGAGCATGCCAGGGCTGGCTGCGAGCTCCGCCGCGATCCTTGGGGTCATCCCCGGAAAGATCCCAGCCTCGGGCACGCAGCAGCCAGCAGCATCCACCAACACGCGTGCGTGCCCTTGCGCGCTTGCTTTGCATGGACAATTCCCACGATTAGCCACTAAGCAATTTGCATGTGGCTTCGCCTCGGCAGCGTGAGGAAAGTCCTTGAGATCGGTGACACGGTGGTTTGGGAAGGGTGGCACCTAAAGGGCCTCGACTCGGCCCGGACACGTGCGGTCTGCAGTCCCTGACACTCCTCCGAAGGGGTGCATCGCTGTGCCGCTCGCCTCTCCTCGCACATCGTGTTTATGGCGATTTGCACACCAAAACCACATGAACCACGCTGCTTTTTCCTCCAGCTCCTCTTTTTTTCTCCTCTTTTTTTTTTTTTTTTTTTCCCTTTTGTCTTCTTTTTTTCCCATGTGCATTCTTTCCTTCTTAATGAGGAGAAAGCACCTTTCTTCTAAGGCTGAGTAATTGCGGTCTTTACCTAAAACACAATACACACTTCTCATTAAGGAGGGGAGGGAGCGATGGCAAAAGAATACGAAACCTTCCCAAGCCGTTTGAAGCCCGTGGGGAGAGGGGCCCCAGGGGAGAGCAGCACCGGGCACAACACCACCCTGCCCTCCCGGGGGGCTCCCAAGGCCACGTCCCAGCTGCTGCTGGCCGGCACCGTGAGATCCATCGACACTTTTTGCCAGCAAAGACCTGAGGAAGAAACACGGGGCAGGAAGAGAAGCGAGGGGACACGGGCAGAGCCCTGGCAGCTCTGGGGTAGCGGGGTGGGCTCGGGATCAAACCGAGGAGCAGGGATGGGAAGGGAGCTTGTAGCAGCAACCAGGTATGACAGATTTTACACGTAAAAGATAAATCTGTCTGGAGGTATAGCTCTGATTTCCACCGGTCCCTGTATCAGTACTTCACGTTTCGGTGCGGAGCCTCAAAGAGCCATTCGAGGATCCGACACCTGCAGTCGCAGGGGGACGGTTTCGCAGTGAAACGAGGGATTTTGGTCGTTCAGTCTGGTGCTTTTCACCCGCCGGTTACAGGACTGGAAAATGCGTGCGGGGTGACGTGAACAGGCGAGGCTGTGGGCACAGAAAGGGCAGGTGGCCGCGGGGAACTCCACGGGCGAGCCCGAGAGGCTGCGCGGCGCCACGGCCGGCTTCGGCAAAGCGCTTGTCCGCCTGCAACGGGGCTCTTTCGAGGAAGGTGCCGGGTGGGCTCCGCCGCCGCACGGACCAGAAAGGTAATTAAAAGCTCGCTGGAGGTTAAAAGGCATTCTGTTTTCGTGAGCTGGGTCCGCTTCGCGTTCTTTTCTAGACGAAAGGTACTTAGGGTACGTGGGAGGGGAGGAAAGCACGTGACGGAACATCTGTTTGTTTAAATCACGGATAAAGAAGCGGAAAACACGCTCCTTGCGAGGGGGCATCCTCGAGATGAGAAGCACCTCGTGGAGGCGGATCGCAATAAGGAGCGCTTCCCACGGCGGCCCCGCGGCTGGCTGGGGGTGAGGGGAAGGAAGCCATGAGGGGAACTGCGAGCCCCGGGGCCGGTCATTGAGCCGGGGCTGGTTTCGCACCCGCGGCCAGCCCGCGGGCGTTTATTTCCACACTTCTGGGGCACGGTCGTGATTGGCAACTGTTGGTAAAGCAGCCTGGGAGCACAGCAGCTTCCTGACCGGCTCCTGCCTCGGCAGGACCACGGGGGAGACGGGCACAGCCCCCTCGCTTGCCCACAGCCACGCCAGGGCCGGGGGCGACCGGGGCCGGTGGAGGACCGAGGGGGGGGGGGGCGTGGAGGACCCGGCCCCTCCGCTCCCCTCAGGCCCCGGCCCCGCTCCGTCCCGTCGTGCCCCGCGCGGCGCAGCCCCGGGCGCGCGCCCCCCCCCTCCCTCGTCTCCTCTGCTCTCTCCCTCACTTCCGGTGTCCGGCAGTGCCACAGCCGGCGGCGGCGCCCCCGCTCCCCCGGCGCAAGGGTGGGAGGGGGGAGGAGGAGGAGGGCGGGGGGAGGCGGAGCCAAGGGGCGGGGCTTCGCGGCGGCCCGCGCCCCGCGCCAACCAATCAGCGCCCGCCCTTGGGGCACGAGGGGGCGGGGAAGGCGGCGGCACGCGCCGGGCGGCTCCGCCCCCTTGCCCGCCGCGGGCCCGCGCCCCGCGCGCCCGAGGGAGCGGCGGGAGCGCGCCCGGGTGCCCCCCCCCCCCCCCCTCCCCCCCCCCCCCCCCCCCCCCCCCCCCC
>NC_048912.1:14416295-14473687 GCF_011077185.1 Oxyura jamaicensis
GGGGGGGGGGGGGGGGGGGAGTGACCCTCTGCTGATTTAATTTATTCTTATTAATTATTATTATTTTAAACAAAACCTTGGAAAAACCAGCGCCGCTCCTCGGGGCGGATGGAGGTGGGCTTTGTCGGGCTGTGACAAGTGCACGAGTGGCCGGGGACCCTCGGTGCCATCCGGGGAGGGTGGGGGGGGCACCCACCGAGCCCCCTCCCCAGCCCCGAGCGGCGGCGGCGGTGGGCTCGGGGCTGCGGGGTCTCCTTCGTGCCCCCCAAACCCAACCCCCCCCACCCCGGGGTGGCCGTGTCGCCTCCCCGAGCCCTCGGCAAAGTGCCCGAGAACTCAACCCCCGGTGACAGGCGGTGGAGGACGGAGCCGCTCTCGGGACGGAGGCGCCGGGAGGATTTCGGGCGCTGAGCGGCGCTGAGCACCCCGCGCGACCCCCCGGGTATTTATTTATTTATTTACTTTTTGCACCTGACCGGGCAAGGAGAAACAAAGGCGACTTGGCCGCTTCCTCCCCGGGTTCCTCGCGCTCTCTCTTTCTGCCATCCCAGCGATCCGCTGGGCTCCTCAGCGGCGGCGTTCGGGGCTCTCCGCTCCTTGGGCAGCGCGCTTGGCTCACGGCGCCGCTGCGGGCACCTGTGCCCAACTTCTCGCCCGCGCTTTGGCCGCGGCGCCGCTCCCCGCGCTCGGGCGCCGTCACCCAGACGCGGGGTCCCGGTTCTCGAACTCGGTAAAGTATTTTATTGCCTCGGCAGCTGAGCTGCTCTGCTTTCTGGACGAGGAGAGGGAGGATTTTTCCCTTTTCTTTCCCTTTTTTATTTATTTATTTTTTTTCCTCGGGGATCCAAAGGAAAAGCTCAGGTTACCCCAGAGGAAAAAGGTAATTCCGAGGAAGGAGCTTGCGGTGCCTTGGGTGGCTTCTTCCCCTTCTCTCCTTGCTCACCTTTTATTTTTTATCACACTTTTTCATGGGAAATGGGATTTGCCTTCGCTGCTCTGCGTTCTGCCGGTCTCGCTGCTCGTCAAGTTTTGTGTTTTGAAATCCTCGGTGATGGGGGGGGGGGGGGGAAAAAAGGGTGGAGTGTATTCCTAGTCACTGTGTTTTCAGCGTGCGGCGAGGAATTGTCGCTTTAAGGTGGCTTTTTGGGGGGGAAACGGGCACGGTGCTCCTGTGGGATTTGTGGGGATGGGGATGGGATGGGGATGGGGATGGGGATGGCTGCAACCGAAACAGGAAAAAAAAAAAAACCAGCAGCTTTGGGTTTGGTACGGCTTGTCCAGGAGGGGGAAACTTGCAGCTGTAATCGAGGCGGTTTTAGGTACCGGAGGAACGGGATAGTGTAAGAATTGTAACCATTCCCACGTCGAGCAGTTCCCCGTACCCTTTAATTGCCGCTTCATTCGCAAGCGCGCGCGGCCGAGCCTTCGGAAACCTGACCTGGACGCGGGGTTCTGGGAGGCTGAGGAAAATGGGCCACTTTCTCCCCGTGGTCTTTGTTTTCTGGGACAGCTGTACAACAGCGGGTACGTTCTTCGCGAGAGGGTTTTTTTCTTTTTTTTTTTTTTTCCTTGATAACTGGAAGTGCTCCGAGGAAAACCAGTTTAGCAACACCCCCCTCCCGGTCCTCTGCTGGGAGGAAAAATGAAGGATCTGTTATTTGCTGCTGATACGCCTCCTTGTCCCCTGGTGCCGCGTCGCGTTGCTGGGCATATTCCTCGCTCAAATCCTTTCGCCTTCCCTATCCACTTGCGTGGACTCGTTTGTTTGTTTGTTTTTTTTTTTTTAGGTTGGTGTTTTTGAAGTCTCTCGGCGAAGTTTCCTGTCCTTCCAGCAGCGCGGCAGCAGGCTGACACCCAACCCAAACTGTTCCTGCTTTCAGGGCAGAATCATTTCACAAACAGCTCAGCCTTCCCCGGGACTTTTTTCCCCTGGATGTTCCTGCCGGCTCTGCTGGCTGCTCTAGAGCTCTGTCGCTCTCTCTGGGCTCCCCTAAAATTGGTAAAAAAGCATTCCCGTTTTTTTTTTCTTGCTCCTGCAGTTGCCGTGGGGGTCCCATACGTGCTTTATTAATTCCCGGAGCCGGCAGCTTGTGGCCGTTCCTGCCTGGGGGCATTGCCCTCGGGAATTCTGACGCTTGGCACGAAAGGATGAATACCGCCTTTCTGTTTTGCTCTTGCCTTCCTACCACCCCGGATATTTTTAAGCGTGTGGCTTACCTGTGTTCTGTGCCTGTGATATTTGAAACTCGAGGCACTGGGGAGCCGAGAGAGGCGTCCCGGGGGGAGCTGGGGGCGCGCTGGGCGAGAGCGAAGAGGGCGACGCTCTGCCTCTGGGGCCGAGGGGCTTCCACCAGCTTTTTCCTGGTGTTAGGCCAAGCACCGCGGCGCTGTCAGAGCTCCCTGTTCAAATTTCACCTTGCTGCCTCAAAACTTGCATTTCTTCCTTCCCCTTTGTTTCTCCAGGCGATACGTTTGTGCTGCAGCCCCCTTCCCCTAGAAGACCGCTGGGGTCCGCCTGCTTTTCTCGCCTCCCACCAGACCCTTGGTGGGCGAGGAATACGAGCACGCTTTTCTCCTTGCAGGGCTTCTTAGGCTCGAGATCCAAGAGGCCAGCATCTCGCCCTCCCTGACAGCCTGATACCTTTCCGTGCCCCGCCACCTCGGTGTGCCTGGATGCACAGCAGTGCCCGGTTTGCGGGACGGCTGCTCGGGATTCGGTTCCCCTCCTGCTTCCGTCGCTGGGGCCACGCTGCTCCCCGTCAGATTCCCCTGCAGGGGTGCCAGCGTTTTGTCACCTCTTCGAAGCGGTCACCTCCGTACGGGCCAGCATATGATGAGAAGTCAGAGCTGTGCTGAGCGTGCTCGCTCTTAGTAATCGCGAGCTGGCCCGCGGTCCTCCCCGAATTTCCCACGAGATTTCTGGGGGGGGTTTTCTGTCCCTACGAAGATGGCCGCGTGCAGTTATTTCCTGAACGGTTTCTTTACGCTTCTTTCACGCCCGTGTATTTACGAAGCATCGGTTTTTGTTTCGACTGGTGCCGAGATGCTGGGTTTGGACGCCTTCTGAGCGCTCTGCAGGCGGGCTGAGCTCCTTGGCACTGATTCTGCCCAGCTGCAGACGTGCTCCACGTCGCCGCGTTCCCTTGCACGCGGGTACGGCTGCGCCCACGCGTTATTTCGAGCGATGCGGCCGCAGGGGGTGCGGTGGCTTTGCGGGTACCTAGCGGGTACCAGACCCGACCTTTTCGCCCTGCTTTTTGGGATGTGGCTGGCTTTCCTTCCAGCTGTGATCCTTCCTGCCCCGTTACTTTGGGTACGCGTGCGGACAAGAAGGAAAACCTTCCGCAAGTGCTGGAAGTTGCCTCGTGCTGGCCCTATGGGAGACCCCAACCCCGTTTTTCCGTAAGGAGGCACCGAGGCCTCAGAAATATTCTACAAACGCAGCTACCAGCTTGTGTATGGATTAAAATAAACTTAGTAACAAGAATGTCGGAGCGTGTGCCAAGAACTTAGCTGCTTAAGAACCCTACTTAGAGAAGTGAGTAGGGTTTTACATATTAAGGAATATGTTTATACCTGTGAGCACTTAAATTCCTGGTTGCGTTTCATAGTTTTTTTTTCCTCTCTCTTCGTGTATTGAACCAACTGCTGATTCCATCCGAGCTACTTTCCTCTCTGGTATTTTTCAACGCGGGCTGAAGATTTCTGCAGAAAGCGTGCTGATATTCCAGGCCATTAGCTGGCTCTTTGATGAAAGGATCACCAAAACCCGCACCTTTCGCACTAATACACCACCGGAGGAAATACCTTCCTGCCTAGCGCTCAAATCGCGCCCTGCAGCAGAGGGATCGATGCTCTGTGTTAGCCATTAGGCGCTTAAAATACCCAAACCCCACGCCGACTGGTTTAAGTCCTGATAAGCGAGGACGTCGGGATGCAGCACGCCGTGGCGCTGGGGAACGAGGTGGTGGCTAAATGGAAAATGAGCCGACTGACTTCCTTCGTGCTACCTGGGTGTCCTCCCTGGCTTCCGTCTGCTGCCAGGTTTGATCGACTACGATAGGGAAGGGGAAAAAAAATAACAAGAATTATACTAAAAAGTACAAAGGGGATGCTCACCCAAGGAAGTACAGAAACAAATTCAGATTGCTTACAGAGCCCCTTGACCATCACCTTCGGTTTAGCACTGCTTGGTTTTACTCTTGGGTCATTCCTGACGCCTTAGGTCCCTTTTTTTTCTGCCTTTAGGTCTTCTTCTCGGCTCCTCCCGCCGTGGTACTTCTCTTTCAAAATTACGTCTCGATTCTTCCTCCTTTGACTCCCTCTGCGCTTACGCACCGGGCTTGGGAACTTCACCAAAGATCCCCTAGCGAAAAAGCCGATGAGAGCGTTACCCTGGGGGAAGTGCTCTTCAGGGCAATTCCCAGCGTGGTGTGCCTGCTGTTCTTTAACTTGCTTTTCCGAAGGTGCTTTTTAAGTTGGTTTTTGGCTATCACATAAGCAAGTGCGAGGTCTTTCGCTTAGGTTATTTTTGTGGCTCCTTTCTCTGAAGTGGCAGCTCAGATCTCCTGGGTGTTAGCATCGCTCGGACAGGTAAGCTTCGTGCTAGCCACAGGCAGCCGGCGTTTTTCAGGGTGCCTTTAATCCCTGCTGCTTGCCTAGCAGATAGATGTATAGCTACAATCTTTATCTTTTTTTTATATATCACCAGATTCAAACCTCATATCCCGAAAGAAGAAGCTTGGCTTTTAAACTTTAGAGGGCTTTTCCGTGCTCTTACTTCGCTCGGCGGCGCTGGGTCTGTTCCTGCCCTGCTGTGCCAGGCTGGGGACGGGGAGAGCGGGGCTCAGACCCCAGGCAGCGAAACCAGCGGCTGTGCTGGAGGGACGGGCACGTGGACGGGGCTGGAAGTTACGGGGAAATGAGTCAGTGAAAAGCAGAGGGAGCGCGGGGTGGACGTACTGGCGCACGGGAGCGTTCAGGACTAGCGGTGCGCGTGGGGAAGGTGCCTACTGCTCCGTCACTGCCGCAGCATGGCACATAGAAGTCCTGCCTTCTCCTGGGTACTTGCATATTTTTGTACGTCTTGGTGAGTTTTCTTTAGAACTCATAAATATTCGCAAAGAGGAACAAGCGGCACGCACGCAGGTACAGCGTACGGCAGCTCCTTAACGTGAGCGCGGCACTGGCTTTGCAGGCGGTGGTCCAGCAGAGTTGGACGGGGACAGAGCCAAAATTTGTTAGTTCCTTACCATGCGGACACTTAGTTTTTCTGTAACCTTGGGCAAACACTTCGTTTTTTTTTGTGCTGGTGGTGGGTATCTTTGTAACTGCGAGGTTAGGTTAACCCCATGTAAAGTGTGCGGATTGCAGGTGTCATGTAAACATTAATGAGGTCTTTGTGATGCTAATTAGAACGTACAGCCCTGTTATAATATATCTGCAAGCAATTTTAACAAGCACTGGTTTGTGCAGGGACTTCCTCAAAGCACTGTGGTTTGGGTGTATAGTTTTTCGCTGTCCTAAATTTTCACGCTAAACTCTTCCTTTAACTTACTACGAGGTGTAAATCACTTTCCATGTGCTCAGTTACAGCAATATTTCAGCCTATGTACTGCTAGGGATGGGAAAGAGTATTGGAAACGTTCAGTTATTTTAACTGTTGCTTCTCGTTAAGTGACAACGAGGTTTTTGTATTAGTGCAGATTTTCATTTTTCCCCTCCTGTTCTTTCCGTTCCCAAACACAGGACATCTGAAGAAACTCTTGGAGCTTGTTGCCAGAGCCCGTGTTCCTCTGATCGTTAAATCATGCTCTGTTCAGCTGTGAAACATCGCGGCATGTGTTTTTGCTAACAGAAAACGTCCAATATTGGTAAGTTCTGAGCATCTGAAGATACTTCTGTAATGTGGTCATGGGAAGAGAGAGAGGAGCTGGAGATTACAGGGTCGTTAAGGCTTCCAGTTGGTAAATAAAATTGGACTTAACGTTGATTACAAAGGCTTGCTTAGAAATGTTACCCCACTGCAAAAGCTGAAGAAACGCCTACGGGCTATTCTCCTGCTCCTACCTTGCAGTAAGGGTGCCTCCATTAATGACAATCCCTTGGCTTTTGTCCGTTTGATGAGACATGGAAAAAAGGCGCAGAACTAGAAGCAGGACAAATTGAAGAGCAGTACAAAACAGGGTAGGTCTCAACTTTCCTAGTCTCACCAGGCTGTTCCGGCTTATTCTGCGACTCTGGGACAAGGGTGTAAATGAGAGTCTTAACAGTAACAGTTCCAAGACTATATGGAAGTACATATTAATTTTACACTTTTCTAACCAAATAATTTCCCATGTATTTGTGTTGGTCATGCCCCTCCGACCCCCCCTTCCTTTTATTTTTATAAACTGTCTAAATAACAGGACTGAAAAGAGCTAGCCAACACAATCGCTATAGAGAAGCAATCAGAATTAGAGAAAAGCAAGACTTGGCAGTCTGAAATAGAAATTGAGAACAAAGTCGATGTTATTTGCTTGAATTGGGTTGTATTTGTTTTCAAGACTTTCACAGTTAAGCTAGTTGCCGTAAAACCGCTAGGATTTTCGCTTTTACTTCATTTGTTTATTCGATAGGCTGTTTCACCATTTATAATGATATTAGTTTATATTGGAAAAGCTTCCTCGTTTGTATCTTTTGATGTTTTCTTTCACAATCTGTTATTACAGAGGGTCAGTCGTGAAGTCAACGCTATTGATTTATAACATATTTTCACGAAAAGAGCTCGGCTGTATCTACTGACGATACGTCTAAAATACAGAGATGGAAAATACTTTGCCGTAATAGCTAACAGTATATAAACACTATAAAGCTTGGAATAAACGAGAGTCGAAAGTTTTAGCTGAAGTTAAATGCTGCAGGTGTAGTGAGTGTATTCTGCAGACGATCCAGGCTTTTTTATATAAGGAAAAAAAGGTGTATAAGAACATGCTCACCAGACAAAGCCTTTGTGTAGATGAATTTTTCCCTGTTTCTCTGCCTTGTAATCACAAATGTTAATGTTTTATTTCAGAAGTCTATCTCCGAACGTGCCTCAGTACACCTACACTCGTGTATTTCACACAGGAATAAATCTTGGGATTGTGTAGTCTCTTAACCTAGACTGGCGTTGGCCAGTAGAAACTGGCAATTTAATGTCTCAAGAGGAAATTCTCTTGAATATTCCATTGCAAATATAATTTTTCTGAAGAAATTGTACGGGTAGTTTTTTAGCCTCGGTGTTATATAGGTCAGATAAGGTGAATTAGTGTCCTTCAGGCCACAAATGTCTCTTTAAAAAGTCATTAAAGCGAGAATGTTTTGAAAAGCTACCAAACAGGAAACCCTGTTGTTTCAAGGATCTGTTTGAAGTTTTTGTATCCAAAATTAGACTTTTTTTTTCCGTACTTTGAAGGAGTAACTCTTGATGATGCTCTTACAAAAAGGTAATCTGGCTTTAATTATCACTAATGTATTGATATGCTTTGAGTCAACATCTTTTCATTCATTAGGTCATAAATAAGTGTCTTATATCTGTGAGTTTGGAGGGAAAGGACTTAAATATATTGTTCTGCTGTTCAGTAATCTTGTTGTTTAATGTTCATAAGTTCTGTTTTTGTCTTTTTATCATAGTTCTGCCTTTCTCCTACGAGAGTTCCTACCAGAGCTATCAGGTCAAGAAAAGTGCACTGCCTGTGCTGCCCTAGGACTGTTGATGTCCTCAGCTGTTGTAGGAGAAGCACCAGACCTGGAACCCAGTTTGTTACTGGTAAGTAACTTTTTTCTTCCTTTTTTTTTTTTGAGATTGAAGTTTGTATGTTTTCTCTAACAAGATCGCTACAAATCTTTTCACTAAGTAGTAATCTAAGAATACTCCAGCAAAAACTGCATTTCTGGTGGTTTTGTTTGTTTCTCTCCGCTAATTCCAATTTCTAATTGCTCTCCCTCCAAACTGTGGAGGCTAACAGTTTTCCACTAGATTTCACTTTTAGACCTGGTTTTCGTGTGAACTTGTGCGCTGTCAGTTAGTGATGATTAATATCTGAATTTTTCTAAGATGCCTTCAGAAGAAGCCCCGTCATCTCGCTACATTTTTGTAGCCTGCATCTTCAGCAGGCTGTACCTGGCCCAGTAGCTTCAGGTGGATGGCTTGGCAGCTCAAAGCCAAGTCACTGCCTGAAAGTTGTGGAGTAGCTTGTGAAATATTGAATGATATCTCTGTTATTTTATGTTCTGCGTACGGGCATTAGGTTTTGCTTGTGGTCCTGGTTTAGGTTGCAGAAGCAAAGCTTTAGCAGGAGGGTGAAAGACTTGGAAGCATGCAGACTTTGCAGTGTCCTTCTTCTTCTTGCTGAGATTGGCCTTCCTTTAGTTCCTAACTGCGCTTTGATCTACGTATTTTCACGGTGCAAGCAGCTACAACCTGATGATGTTGTGTTAGACTTACTGCATTTCCTGACTAAGCCCCAACAGGAAAGATTGGGGTGAAATCCCCTTACCTGCACTGACAACGAACGGTGAAGTGAGCGAGCTCTGCCAGCGTTACGGCTCCTGGAGGTGTAATGCTTCCCTGCTGCTGCTTTCTGGATAGTAACTACTGCAGGGATGCTGAGTGGTAACGCTGTTGTGCTGTTGTCGATGGTGGCATGGCATTGGCTTGAAATCAGAGACGTTTTAGTGAACCCCCTTCAGGCAGATGTTAATTAAATATTGGTAGGAAGGTGGTTTATTTTATTTTTTTTTGGTCCTGCGGTCAATGAGAATTGAGGGTCCATCTCAAATCTGTTAATAAAAATGCAGCTAGGTGTGTGGGGTGTGTTTTTGTTTTTTGTTTTTAAGTTCACTGAAAACCGTGTGCCTCAAATTCTTGCATTTGCTGTAATTCTGCAGTATTTCTCAAACTGAACGACGGGACTTATTTTCTTCATGTGATTCCTAACCCATAAGGATGAACATTCACTGCTTGGCTATAATTAAATGTTGTTAACCCCATTCATAAGGGAAAAGTGATACGCTGTTTTCATGAAGCCACGAGTTGTGAGTAACCTCTTTGGGTCAGCGGCCTGGTTTGGTCTGTGTACAAACATCTCCCTATTTCTCTTTGAATTCAGAGTTGTGGCTCAAAGGACCAACTTAAACAATGAAAGACTGGCTTCTTGAATTGAAATAGAGCAGAAGAATTTGTTTTGTGGCAACTGTTCATAAGCATTGAATAAAACACAAATGCAGTTTTGGGGTATCCAGTATAAAGAAGTTTACACTCCTCTAGAATTGTGTGCCCTTCTTCCACAAATCCACTGGTGAGAAATCAGTTTAGTTGTGGAGATACGTGTTTGAAAAGACTTGTGAGTGGCATCTTTGCAGGGAGTTGACATCCATTAATATCCTGATTCTTCTGCTTTCTCTCTCATTTAGGAGAATAAGCTAAGTATAGGTACTGTCCTTTTCAGTTGCTAAGGTTACGTTGTGGTTTTCTTCTTTTTTCTTTTTTCCCCCTCCAGCACAGGGCACATACAGAGGAGGAATCCTTCCTATTTCTGTTGTCTTTAACTAGGTAAAAGTGAAACTCGTACACGTTCTGTGCCTTGTGGAAGGAGGAGCTCCAAGCCCAATCTCACCTTACAGAGCGCCTTTATAGAGGAATTTAAAAAATGCTGGAATGTCTTGGGAGTGGAGACGTGGAAAGGACATGGGGGAAGCAGAGAAATGGGGTGTGTTTGTGTTTTGTTTGTTTTCTTTTTTTGGTATAAAGAACTGTTGGAGTGAATTTAAGTTCTTCCTTAATCTGTTTTTCCTTTTCTCTGGAGGGAGATGGGGGAGGAAACAACACATTTTTGGTTAAATTCCAGTTGGCCTGTTTTCTCCAGGGAGCACAGCGTGGCTGATGGAGCAGCACACTGCTGGGAGTGCTGGTGCTTGCTCACGGGAGGCCTTAGCATTAAGTGCACCAACTTAAGCTTAGAAAATGACGAAGCTTAGAAAATCAGTGTCGCGTAGCATAATTTTTTGGTTTGCTTATATTTTGCGAGAGAGCAAAAAGTATTTTTTTTCTTGTACAGGACTTCCAATTGATCAGAAAAACTGTAGTCCAGTTTTTGCAGTTTCAGATTTCTTTCTGAGTGAAGGGAATGAAGCACTTTGGAGTTTATTTTTGTCCCCACAATTTCCTGGGGGACACTACGGTGGAGGCTTACATCTGTGTGCTGCATTTGTTGGCTGTGGTTTTTTGTCAGAATTCAAATAATTTACTGAGTTTAGGTGCAACTGATTTGAACCCCTTAATTTTACTGGCGTTGAGATTTTGGCCAGAGGACTTATTATGGGTATGCATGCTGAGAGATTGGCTTTCTAAGTATTACTGGTTCTTTTCACCATAGGCGAAATTCACGTTAGGTGACTATCTTGTTTATTTAGACTGCTATTATGCCATCAGTTGATATTTTCATGTTCAAACAACTGCACTGATAGTGTAAAATAAACAGTTTTCATAAATGATATATTTGTAGAACTAGGTTTGTTCTAGCTGGGGTTAAAGTTTATATAAATTATTAATGCTTACTTTAAGACCAGGTTTTTGACAGCACGGAAAAACAAAAAGCTGCACTGTAGCTTGACACAAGTTTGCCTGATGGTGATGATTAAATCTGCTCATGTTTTGTTCTTTTTTTGCTGTTGTGTGCACATGTTGTTTGTTTAGGGATTTATTTTATTCCATTTTTGAACAGTAATGGAATTAAATTACTGCACAATCTATGAACTGATTTATGGAGAAAAGCTGATATCTTACAGTTTGTGGAAAATCTACATATGAGCTTTTATGGTTCATTGACTTCTTGGAAAACTGTTGTGGCCATGTGCTGTCACCAGAGGCCAAGTCCAAAAGAATTTTAGGAGGTGTTCAGCTTTGAAATCCTTCAGAATATGGAAAAGACCTGAGTGATAATTATTGTTAACAGGAAAAAGGAGATGGGGGGGGGAACAAAACACAACAACACCCGACAACAGGCCACAAAACAGCATGTGAAATTGGAACACAAGAGCACAGGGTTTTGAAGCTTCCTGAATTTTTAACTACTAGCAAATTGCCTTAAATTTAACTTGGATTAGTTCCCTAGAGATCCTTGACATTAAACGGGTGTTCTGGTTTGACATGGGTAGACAGAAAACTAATTAATTCCTCTGAATTTGAGGCATATTTAATTTTCTCCCCCAAAGACCTCTCATTGAAAAGGTACAATGCTGTGACAAATGTCGAATGTGGAACAATGTGTATAAGGTGGCAGACCTTTGGGCGGGGGAAGATCAAGACATCTACAGTAACAATTGCTGGCTTGGTAGATGTTAACTTATTGATTAGCTTGGAGACACGAGTATCCCTTTCTTTGAATGCTGGAAAATGCTGTGACGTGGCTACCTGTCAGGGGAAGGGATGCCGCTCTTTGTGGCGGCTGTCTTTGTTCACCTCCCTCTCTCCTTTTATACTTATCTTTCTTCCAAAGGACATAAAATAAAAGTTGTCTTCCCCTTGGAAGAAAGATAAGTTGTTTTCCCTTTGCATGGAGGAATATATGTTCTCGTTATTTTTACTTTTTAAAATTATATTCATTCTATTTTAGAATGTCAGGTGGTTTTGCTTGCTTGTCCAGAAGGCACCTACCCACCTTCTGCGCCTGTCCCCTGTGCCCTTGGAAGCGTGGGCAGGTAGGGCACGGGGACTGTGCAATGCTGCCGCAGTGACACGCTTCTGTCTGCTCCTGGCGTGCCTGGAGGGTGTCTTCTGTCAAGAGCCTGGTGGGCGGGAGGGAAGCCAGTGAGGAATCTTGCACAGATTTAAAAACCTCTTGATAGGAAATTAAGTCAGAGAGAAGCTATTTCATAAACAGCCTAGCAAGTGCTTCGTCCATAAGAAGCACCGGGTTAGTCGCCGTATGATACTCAAACCGGTCCAGTATGAACCAAAGGTAGAAAGAGATGACAAATACTGTAAGCCAGTTTACTGGCATAGGCAGCTTAAAGAATGAGGTGTATCTAGAGTAGGCTGTTATCAAGTTATCAACACTGAGGGGAACCCAACCATGCACTGAAATAAGCTGAATAAATGTACAAAAGAGTAAATAAATGAAGTCCCAAGGAATCAGTGTAATTTCTAGCTGAAAGACATTTGAGACGAAATCCAGGAAAAGCTGCTGTTGCATAAACCCACAAAAGCAGATGACCACATTGACGAATACTCCTGACGCTAATCTGTATTAAATGGAGGAAGGGAAAATTATCCTTGCAGGAAACAATTCTTTTTTTCAACCAATTCCAGGGAGATGCTGCCTTGGAGCATGGATTTTGATAACTGTAAAGGAAAAGCAGAAGGAAATGCCAGATCTGAAACCTTCCGACCATTTCTTAATTGTATGCTGTGAGATTTCTTGCATCTTCCCCTGAATCATGTGGATATGGCAGCTGTTGAAGACAGAACTGATGATGGACAGCTCACTTTATCCTGTGTGGCAATTCGTATTTCCTGAGGGGACTAAGCTGACTCTTCAGCTCCTAAAAGTAGATGCAGTAGTGGTTTCTGGAATAAGGACAAAACTGAACTGTCGCTCAACCTTAATAGGCGGTTTTCTCAAAATTCAAGATGCTGGGAAGTGGTGGCAGCCACCTTCAGAGCGTTGATTAGGGAGGTTCTGTTCTGGCTGGGTCTAACAGGATCTTTTCAGGCCTTTCCAAAGGCCATTTCAAATATCAGTTATGGTTCTTGCTCCCCAGCTGTTTCTTGCTTGGCTATTTTTATTTATTGAGGTGGAGGTGGCTTCTGTGTGAGACCTTGGCTGAGGTCCCCGGATGGATTTCAGCGTTACATGGCTGGTGTTATTCAGACAGCATAGAGCTATGCTGCTATTGACCTCTTCCCATTCAGATAAAGAGGGTAAGCTTCTTTGTGCCTTTTGTGCTTAATTCTGTAGAAAAGCTGCAGAGAACTGAAATACATAAACACCAGTTCAGCCTGTTTGCGTTGCAGGAAGGAGGATGGCCCTTCCTCTTTGGGGGAAGAGAATGTTTTTCAATGGTTAGGGACCAGCTGCTCTGGCAAATTAGCATTTCTGACACTGCCGAGGAGACAGCTCAGTGCGTGCAGGCCGAGGAAGCCTGTGAAGGGTGTAGCTGTGTAACCATCGGGTGGATCCTCTGGAAAAGAGGTCCCCGGCACCGTATGTTCTGTGGGCCGAGGGGCGGCTCTCCAGCCAACGGTGTCGGCTGAGCTGTAGCTGTTCCTCTTTTGTGGGGGGTATTAATAGCACAGAGTAGGGAAGGGGGCACAGGCGTTATGTATCCGTGCCCCACAGCACTGGGAACCCGCTTGCACGTGTCAGTAAGCTCGGAGTCGCGGCTGTCCTAGGACGGCCCTCTGCTGCGAGGCGACTCGAACAGATGGGCCCGAGCGTGTGCTTGAACTCGATGCATGCTCAGAAGTTGCTTTGAGCTCTCAGCAGCCTCCGTACCGACAGTGCTTATATTTAACCGTGTGCGCTTTAAGCCTGTAAGACCTCAGCATTTTGTTCTCGCAGTGATTTTGTTTTTATCAGTAACCACCAGAATCCCGACTGCAGGCCTCTGATGTGTGTGCCTGCCCATAATTGCACTCCAAATCTGGGCTTGTCAGCACATACCAATTTTACAGTTGTATCTTGAGATGTAGACCCCCACATCAACTTTACAGTTGGAACTCCTTTTATTGGAACAAATTTAAGCTTTTGAAAAGAAGTAGTTATAGTTATCCTTCACACCGTATGGCAGCTTGGCACTCTTCATTAGTTGGACAGTTAAACCACTGTGACATGGGATATAAATCTTGACGACAAGCTCCAAGGAGCTGGTATAAGCGAGGTGAAATGCCAGAAATTAGGCAAAGGAATTTGTGAAGTCGTGGCAGGAAAGGCAAGCATGGCGTTGGTGTGGCGGGGACTTGATGGGGTTGTTGGGCACTGGCAGCCTCCTGCCTTGGCCAGCACGTGGATGCTGTGAGCCAGGGGGCTGAGCTGGCACGCTGGCTGTCAGCCGAGCACTGCCTTGGGAGAAGAAGGACAAGGAGCCCCTGAGAGATGCTGAACAGGGAAATGACCAAACTACACCACAGGAGAGTCTGAAAGCTGTGCCAAACACCTGTGCGCACTAGTCCATGTTGGTCTATTGCTTTTCGTACTTGTGCTTTGCAGGGAGAATAAAATTAAGTCTGAAAATATAGTGCTATTGATTACTGTTAACGTATCCAGATTTAAGACCTCTTTCTTCCCTGGTTTGAAATATTAAAGGAAGATAACTTTGGATGTAACTTACGCAACACAAACGTCTGTCAGGCTGCTAGCACTAAGTAGTCATTTTTTCAGAGCACGCTGTCAAATGTTATGGAAGGCGATCAAAAGTCCTAAGAATTCTTAACAGCTTGATGGATGCCTTGTTATTCTGGGCATAAAAGCATCCTTGCTAAAAGTGACCGTTTAGGTGATTTATTAGAATTCTTTACCCAACGTTTTCGGGTGGCTGTGGGGTAAACTTGGAGATATAAAGGCAAGGAAATCACATCTTTTATTGCAAAGTTAAAAATGTTGTGCCTATAAGTAGTTAAGCTTCAAATAATGTTAATTTCATAGTTCTGATCCGTTGCCAGTTAGTTTGGGTGGGGACTTGAAATTTTGTGATCTGTGGTCTTGGATTTGTCTATTGCTCTTCTGACTTGAAAACAGTATTTATAGCCCCTCAACGGCAATATAGCAAGGGAAATAGCTGGTTTCAATTGGCTTCTGCTGTTTGAGGATTTCAGCTATTCAGTGTGCTACGCATAATGCTTTTTCCCTTGAGGAAATTGTGTTTCAGAGTGCTCTTCAATAGTTTGTATCCATCAGCGTGGTTTCAAGTGTAGTACTTCTGTCAAAACCAAACTTTACTGAACCCAGACAGTAAAAACTGGCAGCTGCTTTACCCGAGTAACTCCAGACAGGTTTTCTTACAAGTCTGCAGCAATTTAAAAAACATTTCTCTGGGATGCTACGAGATGCTGGAGGACTGAGCTTCAAATCTAGTCTCTTTTAATGTAAATTATTTGAATTCAGGTAAAAATATGCTGTATTGTGTCATAAATGTAGAGTCTTTCTAGGCAGTTGTATGTTGTGGGATTCTTTCAAGAGGAACCTGTTATTTAATTTGGTACAATTTGGGGTTGGTCTCATTGAATCTTAGAGAAGCATGTCTGTGAGTTTGTTTTGGGTGTTGTAACACAGTTGTTTCCTTCCCCTTACAGGACTTGTGGAAGAGGAAACACAAAGATTTCCAAATGAATAACCGAAAGGAAGATATGGAGATTGCTTCCCACTACCGTCATCTGCTTCGTGAGCTCAATGAGCAGAGACAGCACGGCATCCTCTGTGATGTTTGCATTATAGTGGAGGGGAAGATATTTAAGGCTCACAAAAACGTTCTGCTCGGGAGTAGTCGCTACTTCAAAACGCTGTACTGCCAGGTACAGAAAACCTCCGACCAGGCCACGGTCACCCACTTAGACATTGTAACTGCACAAGGCTTTAAAGCAATCATTGACTTCATGTACTCGGCACACCTTGCGCTGACCAGCAGGAACGTCATCGAGGTGATGTCAGCTGCCAGCTATCTGCAGATGACGGATATCGTACAAGCCTGTCACAACTTCATAAAAGCAGCTCTTGACATAAGCATAAAGTCCGATGCCTCGGACGACCTCGTCGATTATGAACTCGGAGCCCCTTCCAGCAGCAGCACGGATGCTTTGATTTCGGCGGTGGTGGCTGGCAGGAGTATATCGCCCTGGTTAGCCCGACGAACGAGTCCAGCCAACTCTTCTGGAGACTCAGCTATCGCCAGCTGCCACGAAGGAGGGAGCAGTTATGGAAAAGAGGATCAAGAACCAAAAACAGACAGCCACGAAGACATTTCATCCCAGTCCCTTTGGTCTAGTGACATGGGCTATGGGTCTTTACGTATCAAAGAGGAGCAGGTTTCACCGTCACATTACGGAGGGAGCGAACTCCATTCTGCCAAGGATAGTGCAATACAGAATACTTTCTCGGAACAAGGAGTAGGGGATGGCTGGCAGCCCACTGGGCGCAGAAAGAACAGGAAAAATAAAGAAACTGTGCGTCACATTACGCAGCAAGTGGAGGATGACAGCAGGACAAGTTCCCCAATGCCGTCTTTTTTACCTGCCTCAGGATGGCCGTACAGCAGTCGAGACCCAAGTAAGTCATTCTTCCGCTTCCGTTGCTGACATGGGAAATGCTGAGTTAATTATATCTGTTTATGGTATGATCTTATCAGTCTCTGAGATGTATTAGCTTATGGGAGTGTGAGAAATGCGGAAACCTGCGTTGCCAGCAATTCCCAGGCACCGCACGCTGCGCAGCTCAGCTGGGAGCCCCAGTGTCGCAGCACTGCTGGTCCTCCTGCGAAAGAAGGAGGTAGTTCTGGTTTGGCCTCGAATGTAGATCGGCCTCCGTCACCCCAGAACCCAATTGCAATCATGGGAATTAATGAGATGGAAGGTTAGGACTTATTTTGGCAGGTCTGTAAAGCTCATCACTTCATGTCAGCGTTGAGGAATTTTCCTTGCGTATATACTGATGTTGTAATTAGCCACACAGGTGTGATTTAGTGAGTCTTAATGATACGAGCTTCAGTACTCCCTGATATTCAGGTGTCACTCTGATGTGTGGGGAAGCCACCAAAGCTTGTTGCTGGTAAAAGCAGGATAGGTGTTCGGTAACTTTTAAAGTTTTTTGAGGTATTTCCGAAGCTTTAAAATGTATTTTGATGGGTGATTATTTGTAGCCTGAGTAGCTACTTTTTAAAAAATTACAGCCTGGGAGGAAAATGTTTTCTTGACTTTTTCTGAACCTTCGGTAGTTATTTTTGTCTCCAAATGAAGATGACTGCGCTTTTTGATTTGCTAATCATGTGCAATAAATAGATCCAGGAACGCTGGTGATGTAGGGGGGTTGGCGTGTATTTCTTTTTTTTCCTAAGGACTTGAAGAGAGCGTGGTGTGGTACTCACTCAGGCTGGCTTGAAGAATTCAGTCTGTGATGTGAGTCAGCCTCTTTCATTGCATACCAGAATCCGAGCCAGCCAGGAGAAGGGTGTGTGAGATTCTGTTGTCGGATTCAGATGAAATAAGTGTATAAGCAATACTGAAAGTCTGCAGAGTCTTTATGGGCTGAAAAAGGATGTTTAAGTTGCTTGCAGACTGACGTTTAAATGTGGCTTTCATTGGTATTTAAATGGATGGGTAACTCGACAAATATCTCTAGATGCATTACAGTTTAGTTATCTACTGCAGTCAGCTTGCATGTAATTATTCTAATTGGCTGATGATAAAATCTAAACAACTTCAGTTAGAAGAAAATACGGGAGATAACTTAAGATAATAGTGATTTATGATGAATCTTGGCTTTACAATGCTTGTGCTGTAGAATCGCTTTGAGTGAAGTCTCACCATGGGCTGCTTAGGATGCTATTGGCACACATTTTTCATGGCATCCCATAAAAACAACTCAAACACTTGTGCTGTCTACGAGGTGTGCGGGTTTTGGACAGGTATATGAGGCAAACCACGCGTGTTGTGGTGACTACAGAAGCAGAAATGCAGCACTGATCTGAGCCAACTGCCTATAAATAGAAGGTCTTTATGCTTCTGAAAAGAGTGCCAAATGTAAGAGATACTATTATGGGAGGCTGAATGATGGCTAATCACTTAATTCCTAATTGTTAAGGAATTAAGTAGAGGTGGCCCTTTTCTTTACAACTGTTTGCAGATGAGAAGATGCCTTCTGGTGTCGACTCAGTGCAGCAGATGCAGTCACGTTATTTATTGTGAATCTTGTCTTAAACACAGTTCCCAACAAAAGAGGTGTTCCTAGTGAATGGTGGCAGCTGGGTGAGGTGTTTCTGTATTCCACCAGTCCTAGCAGAGCAAAAAGAACCAAACAGCAGCACTTGTGGTGCTCCGACGCCCCTGCGGTACAGGGGGAGCCTTGTGCGTGGCTCGAGTTGATTTCCCTGACTTTGAGGGGGGAGATTTTTGGGACATGATGTAGGTGGATCTCAGATCCGTGCACGTTCAGTTGTAGTTTGCAGGTGGGCGTTTGGAGCAGCGAGCCTTGTGTGCTTGTGTCCCTAGGTTTTGTGAGATCCCGGTGGGCCCTGCAGGTGGGATCGCTTCTCTTCCAGTGCACAGAGAAGAAGAGAAGCACCCTGCTGCCCCAGACCATTGGTCTCTCTCCACAAGCAGTGGGGTCTTTTGGTCTCGCATTAACGTTTCCCATCTCCAGCAGGTGGAAGCAACCCTCTTGCGAGGTGCTCGCTCTCCAGCTGTGAAGCTGCAGGGTTCTGTTGGGTTATGTAGGGGTGCCCCAGGTGCTTCCCTTTCCTGCTGGAGTTTAGGAGGAGTCCGGGGGTACTGCAAACTTAGCTCCAATACACGAGGAAGAAACGTTGATTCTCTCGTTTGAAAGAGAACACACTGTGTAGTGAGTATTTGGGATGTGGTTGAGTGCTTCGTTCTTTACATTTCAGCTTAAAGTTGTCTTTGAATTGAGCAGTGTCAGGCTTCGTTCTTAAAACAAACTTCATGGTCTGGGCTTTTTGTCCCCTCATCATTAGAAGTGTCCCTAGCCATACGTTCATGGCCGAGTTGAAAAGGTGCCCTTTGAGGAAATGGCTGAATGTTCCTTCATGAATATGCTGAGAGGGAAAAAGTTACCTAAAACTCTGTTCTTCAAAGCTCATTAACTTTTCCGATCTAATCGGTTATTTTAAGACACTGCTTGCTAGGTCTGAAAGCCCTGATTATGGGATAATTTGGGTACCATTGGCAAATATGAATGTATTGGAGAACTAATGCAGACTTTCGGGCAATACAAAGCTGATGTAGGAGAGTCCATCCTCAGACTTGTTAGTGTCCTCCTCCTGAAACTGTTCCGGGGAATTATTTGGCCTTTTTTCCATGCAGTGTTTTGGAAGGCGTATCTCCAAATAACCGTGGCATCACCTTTTTAGTTCAGTGATTCTGGGGGGGGGGGAGGTGTTTATATGGGAACACTTAATCTGTTGTATTTCAAGGAAGCTCTCTGGTCATTGGATTGAAACAACTGACAGCTCGTTTCCACTTTGTGGTGGTGTTCCTTTTGGTGGGAAACTTCTTGATTCAAGAAAGGTGCATTGAGCTGTGCGTATGACACGGTGCGGTGGGGCCTAAAGCAGGCACAAATTTCCTTTTTTAACTAAAAGGACAGCAAAATTCTTCTCAAATCAGTCAAGTCTCTTCCAGTTGCTGGTGGGATGATGCTTAAAGGCTTTGAATTTGATTACACTACAGATTAACATAAAAAGGAGTGTCTGGAGTAATCCTATTAATGGTAATCTAGCATCGTGGAAGGAGCTACTGAAGCAAGATTCCTGATGTCTGTCACGAAGAGCGTATCTTCTTTCTCCAAGACAGAACGATCAAACAAGATTTGCAAAAGACTCCAAACTAAGTCAGGATGCTAGATGGAGAATGTGATTAAGCTTTCAGTTTCTGCGGGGCGGTGTCAGTCAAGCACGCAGCTTGAAGCGGGCCCTCTTTTCACGCTCCTGCCAATTTATTAATTTGGATTCTCTGTTGAGTCACAGAACACATTAGGCCTTTTCTTTCTCATCCTGTTTGGGTTGTTCAGGATGTCGCTCTGTCATTCCTTATGTGAAACGTTCAGATGTATGTCTTCCTCGCCAAGCCGCATTAACTTGGAACAGCGGTTCTCCAAAGTAAACGCGAGGATGGGCTTTTATAAATAATAAGTTTCTTCATAACTGAGCCAAGAAGAATTTCCTCCGCAGACTTGTGAAAATAACAGGTCTGCATTTTATTCTAACCTTTTTTTTTTTTTTTTTCTGGAACTTCGTAGAGGTTTCTAAAGAAACATATTGCTATTTATTAGTTGTAATACCAAAGGTTTTAATGAAACTCTGAAGTAGTCTCGTGTCTTGAGCACCTTCGTTTTCCTGTTCAGTTAACACTTGTGGACGAAGCTCGTACAGGATTGTACGTTTTGAGGGCCTTGCCTGCAGGACGGGATGATATTTTAAAGGCTCTCACCAAAGAGGGTGGCTATCTTCACTAGAAGAGCTGTTACGCTAGCAAAACATTGCTGGTTTTGCTTCTCCCTGTGATGGAGAACCGTGTCACTTGGGGGGTGCCTTTTGAAGAATTTATTGATGGTTTTATTAATGTGTTAGTTCAAGCATAGTAGTTATGATTCAGGAATTTATTTCTAAGGAAATACTCCCACACATCTTCTGAGTGTTTGCACCCGAAAGCTGCAAGCAATCTTTTTTTTTTTTTTTGATGCCAATTGACTGTGAAATGAAGCTAATTATTTTCCAAACAGAACAATCATTTATAAAGACATTATAGTTTAGGATCTTCTGGCTTTACTTCAGTGACATGCAGTGAAATTGTTGTATTCTGCAAGAAGAGCTTCAGGATTTGCATTAGCCCAGAGCAGTAATCCTCACGGGAAGGACAGACAGGACTGCGCTGTGTCCTCCCTTGTAGAGTTCCAAATTACTTCAGTATTTCCCTTCAAAATCCTCCGATTTGCACAGGTTTCCTCCCTCGTGGTGAGGAGGATTTCAGGCGTATTTGTGGATGACGCGATCTGATTGCAGCGCCGCGAGTCGTGCTACTGGCTGTCCGCGCAGATTGGAGACAGCTGGTGTCGTAAGCTTTTTCCCATCCCTTTTTCCTGTCTTGGTTCCTTGGGAGTGAGTTACGGTTGCGGGAGCTGTTGGCGAGCCCAGATGCTGAGCGGTCGGATCGTGTAGGTCAAAAGCGTTTTGGAAGGCTTCAGAGAGAGGAGAAAGAGCCCCGTGCAGGTGGGCTCAGCCGACTTGGTGCAGGTGAGGCCTCAGCACCTGTCTGAACGCGTAGGGGTCTCCTATGGAATTATTTATGCTTGCAAAAAAAAAAAATATCTTTCTCAGCAAGCTACTGGGTAACTGATCTTTTCCGTGCAAATCTTCAAATCCTGATCTTGTCGCATCATCCTCAGAGATAACCCGCAGATTTTTGTCAACATCAGTGGAAGGCGTCTGCTGTAGCGAGGACCAGGAATTCCTTCGATTGCTTTAGGACATCAGGGGATACTCAGACAAGACAGGAAGCTGCTTGCCTGCCAAAAATGTGTAGACATGCTAATGGGGCAGCGATGACAGCCGAAGCAGAACTGGGTAATTATTTTTGCTTTTGCTGTATTCAGAATGACGCTACGCTTCGAGTCCTGGCTACAGGTTTGTTTGCATTGTAAGCATCTGTGTGTTTATCACATTCTTTTCATGATCCAAACGCTTTGAAAAACACACACACGCCACCAGATCACTTTCTCGAGCTGGGCTGTTGGTTGTGGCTCGGTGTGCGGTACGTATGTTTGCCTGCCTCTTCCTGGAGAGAGGAGGGCAGACCTCTGAGAAGAGGACGGTGGTGACTAGAGCATGCAAACTGCTTTGTGATGAGTGCCAAATGTGCGAGACACGCCGCGTGTACGTAGCCGTATAGCCAGCAGATGCAGCCAGTCCAGCGTTTGGGGAATCGTCAGCTGCTCGGTGGTTTCTGTCGATGTAGCTACCGCACAGTAAAATCTGGTTTCAATAGATACCGTTCAGGAAACTTAAGTTGCTGCAAATCCAGTTCTTAACCCCAGTCTCCTCGTTTCCTTGCCTTTTATTTATTTATTTTTGAAACGGTGGAAATTGCATTGTTTTTATTGTGGCATTTGGCAAGCGTTTTAGTCCATGTGGTGGAATAAAGGTCTTAAATATTGAGAAGAAGGGGGAATACTGAACATAGTGTTTGTGTTCGGGATTTGGATGTTTAAGGAGCTCTTAAGATTTTTTTGTTTTGCAAAAACGGAATAGTTGTGGCTTTACGTGTTACTTTATAAATAATCAAATTACTGTCCTCAAGGGCTGGTATTAAAAAGAGGAAGAAAGAAGATGCACAGGCTAGCACTGAATGTTCATGAAGACATGAGGAAAATGTGGCATGAATGAATTCAGAAAGACTGGGGCTTTGCAGGCTGGGACAGAGCTCCTTGGCATGAGGGAGTGTGCGGACACAGAACGGAGATACAGAAGGGGAAGGAGCAGTAGCATTTGTATGAGAAGAAGGAATAAGGAGCAGGAAGAAGGATAAGAGAGGATGGAGAACAAATCCTGAGAAGGAAAAGCTTGCATTTGGTGTAGTAAGGGACAACCCAGCTAACGTCAGTGGTAGCATCTGAGAGAGGCTGAAGAGACGAGGGAGCAAGATCAGACGAGAACATGTCTGTATCGGGAATGTCTGCTGAGCACTGAGGCACAGTGCCTGAATTTATTTCCAACTTCCTACCCTCCTATTCCTACTAGAGATGGATGAACCTTGCTTCGCGGCACTCCTTCCTGTCCAGGCATTTGCTGCTCTTACCTTTTGCAGACAGACATCGGAAAGCAATGCCCTGCTCACAGCCTCGATGTTTCTTGAGAACCTTTAGATCTTACCTAAAACAAGACTTTATTGGTGAGTTGTAGATCTTTTGGGGGGACAAAAGCAAATATATTGTTACAGCAATGAGTGAAAGCTAAGGTGGTTAATGATTTACTTGTCAAATTAATATGATGTTTAAAAATGGGCTTGAGCTTTATTAGGTTCCTGCTGTTAGATCACTGTTTGGTGCTCAGTTTTGGAAAGATCACCTTTCCATTAGGATAGGTGTTTTGAATCCAGATGTTCAGATTATTGTAGAAGCGTTGAGCATTTTTGAGGCTAAGGGGTTACGGATTTCTGCCCTAATGCCACCCCCAGAATTCTTTCTTAGTGCCGAAATCAGCTTAGCCCCTGTTCTGCATTCCACTGGCTAACGGAGCTGCCCAGGTTTCCAGACTGTCTTCGGTGCTGTCCTCCGGCACGTAAAGCTAGTAGTTTGCTTTCTGGAAGCAGCTGCTGGTTGCAGCAAAATGCAAAAACAAAGCAACCAAACCTCCATGTCCGTGTGCTGGGTTCTGCAGAAGGGTCGTGGAGGGTGCTCCGTGAGGAATTCAGGTTCTCCGTATCACCGCAGCAATAGGCTAATGAAATTATTAGGATGCGGTCCTCGCAGAAATAACTATTTCGAATTCCTGTTATTAAAGGGTTAGGTCAGATTATTTTCGAGGCTGGAAACGAAAATCATTGCTTTTAGACCCAGACACTTAGCCATGGCTACACCCTGGCTTTAAAATGGTTCCACCCTAACCCAGCTTTAGCTCAAAGCTCTGTGTCCGTTTCCTTTCCCCGCCCTGCATTCCGTTTTCCCCAGGCTCCAAAGCCGCCCTCCTCCTCCTCCTCCTCTTCCTCCTCCCTATGGTAACAGCCTCAGCTCTGTTAATCTGCTTTAACCCTGGAGATCAGAGGCACTTCCCCTCTCTGCAGTGCCCTTCTCCCTGCGTTTTGTGCCTTGTGCCAGGGCTAACTTAGGCTCAGCTGGACAGATACCTCTTAACCAATATACATATATATATATTTACTCTTGTTTCTTTACTGAAATTGAAAGTAGTAAGAAATAAAGCTTTTAGCACTTGAGCACTTTGTGATCGTCTCAGTTCAGGACTTTCACTTTCGCATTTGAAGTGATGCTGTTGCATTGGCACGCAGTAGGAATTCGGTGTTTGGACGCAGCGTCAGAATGAAATGAAAACTTGCTTCGCTGTGTTGGTCTCGGGTTTTACTTTTTCTTCTTGACATTTCATGGATACCACCATTCATGTTTAATGTGGTACTTGAATGCTGTGCTTCTGCCTCTTTGTGTTGTCAGACAGAGACTGCGCCTCGCTACTTCTCTGTACTGAAGAGCAACAGAAAATAGTATCAGCTGTTGTACGAGGTTCTGGCTCTTGAAAAAAGGAGGTTAAGCTTACAGTATTTTTGAAGTGATAGTCTGCGTGAAGTTAGTGCACAATTCTCTGCATATTTTGGGGAAACAACAGTAGTTTAAGATATTTCTGCGTTGGCCATTCTCTCCTGCTCAGACCACTTTAATCCAATAGTTTCAAAAAGAAGCAACTCACCCAATTTAACCATTTCTGTCATTTTTGGAGGAGGGTGTTCTGTTGTGTCTTGGTGCTTCGGTCAGTTCAGTGGCCAGGCTGACCTCGTGGCCCTACAGACAGTTGAGTCGAGGTCACCCGCAGGCGGTGACAGTGACACCAAGCAGCCGTGTTTGGGGCCAGGAGCTCCTTTTGTTGACACAGCCCACAGGAAAAAAGCCTGCAGAATTTGATTTGGTTATAAGAAAAGTGAGTATTGCAGGAACAAAATTATAAATAAATAAATTTCAGATACCTGGAGGAGCAGAGGGAATTTTCCAGCGGATCTTCGTACACTGCCTGTTGTTTTGAATGAAAACAAAGGTGCAGGTATGCTTCTGCTTTAAGTATACCACCATGTAAATAATCAGTATAAAAACAGGTTGTACCTGGGTAGAAATAAAACGTTTTGTTAGAAAGTCTATTCTAGAAGCATCGAGGAAAGTTGCTGTTGCTATTGATACACGGTGAATCCCTGGTGGTTATAGGCTAAGACCCATAGGTTAAGGTTTGCCTGCAGGGGTCACAGGGCCGGCCTGTCGAGCCCCACAATTTCCCCCCAGGTCTTCCAGAAGCAGCGAACAGCACCTGAAACTTGCTGATTTATACAGGAGGTGCTCCTCAGTGCCCCAAATCCAACGGCACAGGACAGTGTCCCCTGGTTTGTATCACGGTCGAGGACCTGAAGGAGGGCACGAAGCTGGAGGAAGAAGAAGGCGAGGGAGCGCAGCCTGAAGCAGATTGCGTTTTCGGCTCCACGAGGATCTACTTAAGGTGTCTGTTGTTAACCTAAAGGTGGTTTGTAATGATCGTGTGTGTCGTGGCTGAACGTCTGCAGTCCCCTGAATTTGGGGTTTGGAACTTACTTTGAATGTGCAGCGGATTATATCCATGTGCGTGCTATTATGTTAGTAAAAGCGTGGCTAATCAAAACCACTGTAGTTCATGGCTTCGGTTCTCTGTGTAAATATTACAGTATGTGAGAATGCTGGGTTTTGTTTGACAAATACGAAGTTTTGAAACCCTTTTTCGTAGAAACGGGGGGTATCTAAAATGCAAACTTCAGGGATGTTTTTGGCAGCTGGTAAAAAGTCATTTTGTCTATCAACCTGGGTACCCCTTTTTTCTTTACTGACAAGAGAAGACACAAGGAAAGGAAAGCTTTTCCTTCCCGTGAGTTTACTTTAAGCCTTTTGCACGTAAGGACATCCAGCTGGATGTTCCTAAGTTTGTAGAAGAAACATCATACGTGAAGTTTTAGATGAAATCCACCGTCACGGAGACCTGTGTGGGTACTCTGCACAAATATGTAGAAGAACCTCAGAAAACTGCCTTTGATTTCACCCATTCCATCCAAAACAGTTTGGTTCAGGTCAGAATTGGGCAGTGTCCTTGAAAGAAAAGGGTAGTTGAAGTGGCTCCCACTTTCCCGTGGTACTTTATTTCCACCCCCATGCTCTATTCAGTTGTTCCGGTGACGATGTTTGTGCAACCATACAGTGAATCAGATTGGGGAACTGATCTGGGTTTAAAAATAAACATTTTTTTTAAATAACCTGGTTTATTTTTAACACATACTAGTTCCTGTCTCAATTTCACTTCACAACTACGCAAACAGTTGGATACAAGTGAGGGGGTAGCGGGGGGCTGCAGGAATGAGCATTTGGGGCGGCGGCAGTTGATAGCGTTGGCACCTCTTCCCTCACATCCCTCTGCCCTTTCTGCTTGTCATGTTATATACAAAAAAGTTCAGTTTTCCACCATTCTGGAAGTTGTCTGACTAGTGTGTTGGAGACCCTAAACAGCTACCCTGTTTAAGAGAAGTGAGGCCATGGCTGGAGTACGAGACCCAGTACAAGATCTCCAGTACAAGAAGGACTTTGAGCTTGAGCCAGCCCAGCAGAGGCCATCAGGATGGGCTAAAGGGTGCTGTGTTCCGGGAGGGGCCCAGCTTGGTTTAGCCATAGAATGGGGACGGGGGGGTTGGCCAGAGCCAGACCCTGCCCAGATGTACAGCGAAAGGATAAGAAATGGCCGTGAGTTACAGGAAAGGAAATTCCCACGGGATAATTCTTTACGGAGTGGTCGTATGATGGAGCAAAGTCCCAGAGAAGCTGTGGTGTCTCTCTCCTTGCAAATATTTGGAACTTGGCTGTACAAGGCTATGAGCAACCAGATTAACTCTAAAAGTAGCCCTGAAGTCACCTCCAGCCTAACAGATTCTGTGATCCTTAAAAGAGGAGCCATAAAGGAATACAGCAGTCACGCAGCCACAAGTCAGGACTGCTGCTCGCTGCTGATTGCTGACACCGCTTGAGACGTAACATCAAACACTTGCCTTGGTGCTTGCCTTTTTGCTTCCGACCGTGGGACTCGTGTGCGTGAAAGCTTGTCTCTACTTCTCTTCATCTTCCCACCCTACCACCCTAATTTGTATGTTGGGAGAACGTTCTCTCCCTTGCAAACTATTTGTTGAAAGTTATTTTCAATATTCACACCCAATATACAGAATTGGACAACTTGTGCTGTTGTAACTGAAATATTCTGTATAAAAGATTCTTGTATAGATTATTTTCTTTGAGCACTGTTTCACCTTGAACAACCTTTATTTCACTTTAAGAGAAGGTGGCTTGGAACACCGCATGCGGTGACCTTGGCCAGAGGAGCCACGTGCGCTGTTTGGTTCGTGTAGCTCAGAGGCTATACTAAGCTGCACTTGCTGGAAGGTATCACTTAACTGGTTTGTTGTTAGCGGTCGTAAGCGTCTGTTATCTATCTGTTGTCCAAATGCAGCGATAATAAATGCATAGGTGGATTTTTCTACCTCTTTATTGAGTAAACTGCGTCAGCTTCTGAAAAATCAAAGCCGTAATTCTGGGGGCATGGGGGTGTCGGACTGTTTGTGATTGTAAAGTGTGCTTTCTGAGTTAGTGGAATGTAAGATTAGCCGGTGTTTCTTTAATTAGCTCCAGATAGTTGCTGTTACCCCTACCTTTGGCAAGTGTCCACAAAACACAAGCGTCCAGAGGCAGGCTGGGCTTAGCAGATGGCGTTACTGATGTTGGGGAAGCCAGCAGGATGATGCCGATAAAGGTTTAAATTCTGCCAAAGCAGGTAGCGGAGCTGTGCAGAATGGGTAAAGGGTGTGTTTCATGGTCAGGAGGTGTCGTGAATTGCTGCTGTCTGGGGGGGGTTGAAGGGATGGAAGGTGGCTTGTGGGGCTGCGGTGTGTTCCCCAGGTGCCACACGGCGATAACCTCCGGCTCACGGTGCGCTCCTGATGGAGAGCTCGCTCTGCATGACGAAGCGCTGACGGCGAGGAGAGCTGAGGACGGGTTGGAAGGCGTCCTAAAAGCTTCCTGGTGTTTGCCAGGGTGATAAAGAAAACTTGGAGAAACTGGCTGAAGGCTTTGGCTGCGGATGATGAGCTAAATGCTGCTGCTCTCGTCTCACAGAGCGCTGCATTGATGCTGGGTAGATGATGTGCCGCTCAGCCAGCGGGCCAGGAGCTCAGTGGGCTGAGAGGGAGGCTGGGGCCTCGAAGGAGGAGAGGGCAGCCTCGTGGGATCCCCTCCTACCTGGAGACCAGGGATGAAAAGAGGAATATTTAGGAAATACTGGCAGAACGTTTCCTGGAGTGCCTGGGGAGCTGCTGCTTCCAGCAGAAGATGTGATCTTGTATGGCTTTCGTTCACACCTCTCTTCCACATGATAAAAGGGGTTAGACCTCTGAGTGCAGGCTTCCAGAAGATACTCAGCCATGTACATGAGAGAGCAGGAGTAAAAGTTGGAAGAAGAGATGACTGCAAAGCAAACTGCGGAGGAGAAGGATAGCATCAGGAGTCTGGGAAACAGCAGAAGGTGCTGGGGATGTGCCAAGAAGGTAAAAGCAGTAAGTACGGCCAGGAAACGGTGAGAGGGGAGCCGGCTGCGGAGCGGGTCAGCAGTGAGTAAACGGCTGAGGTCGGCTGCAACAAGGGAAAATGAGTGAAGCAGGGAGAAGACTTACAGCAAAAAAACGTTTGTGCATCAAATAGGAATTAAGGTACTCAAATGGGTTATTCCTTTAATGTGGAGAAGCTTTTCCGTGGTCTTTCTGAGGTGGCACAAGTATTTTTCAGTTGTTGGACCAGATTTAACGCTTTTTGCTGTCAGTTTTGCCGTCGCTTTTCTCCCAGATGTAGAAGAACAGATCATTGTGTTAATGTTTTGTTTGGATGCCTCAGTAAGTTGCATCACCTTTATTTCTGCTGTAGCCCTTCCCAAGGAGCTGGCAGGCACGTGTAGGGCCGCTTTGTCTTTGAATAGTGCACTCTGAGCTAAAAAGTGCCTAGGGCTGAATTTCTTACCGGTGACAACCTTGATGCCGATACCCTGCAGCAGGTAGGTTCCTGCCTTTGTTCTGGGCTTCTGATGCCTGGATTCGTGACAAGATCTGAGCTTATTTGACGCAAAATCTTTTCTTTTTCAAATGGTAGCAGCAGCATGCCTGCCGATGGATGGGATTTCTGGTCCGGGTTTGCCCTTCTCATGCTGTAGCCGCATCGCTGCCTCCCCGTCGCGGAGCAGGCGCCCGCTTGGTTTGTTGTGCCACGGGGACGCGTGGTCTGCGCAGGTGGTCGGGCTCTCAGCACTCCTGTGCCAGGCTTCTGTGCACAGATAAGAAGTTTCCTGGCCAGTCTTTGCTTTCAGACTTTCAGGGATTTATCATTGCAGGAACTATACAAAATAGGCCCCGCGTTTCATTTCTAAACGCAACTGAACACAAACTGCTCACCCAAGTCAACAAACGAATAAAGCTTTCCGAAGGCTTCCACGTGTTGGAAAGTAGCCTTGGTGTAATAGAGTAACTGCAGAATAATTAATTGTTGAAGAGACTAATGAGCTCAGTTTTTGGAGCGGCGCTAATCCCGTGTTTAACTCGCTGCACTGAGCGGGATTTCCTGCTCGTGGCTCCCGAAACCGCGCGGCCGGAGGGGTGGCACACACAGCGCGTGGGGTAGGAGCCAGCCGAGGATCCGGGGCTGCCCGTGACCCGTTGTCTTGAGTCATTACGAAGTAGAAGCTCATCTAGTAAAGCTTGGTTTACGTTCGTCTGAAGAAGTTCAGTAAACAGTTTAGATTGCTGGGCAGTGACGGATGCTTCCGATTCGCGTGGTTCTTTGGCTAAATCTCGTTAAACGAAGCTGTGTCCTGGAGAGAAGGGAGAAGTGGTTTTGGAGGCTCCGTGAAGAGGATCTTCGTGCGTTTTTGGGTTTTGGTGTACTGAGAGTATTTTAGTACTTCTGTGACTAAGTGGATATTTATTTTGCCTTAATGTGTATTTGATTAGCTATAAATACTGGAAGCTCTAAAGCCTTTATTTCACTGTCTGCCTCTAATCTTGGCTTTTGAGGAGCGTTTAATGTGTCATTGTGGTTACAATTAATCTGCGTGTGTTTTAGCAATTAGCGTTTAAGTGCAGCGGGCAGTAACAGACTCTGGCAACTGTCAGTCAGCGTCTGCAATGGGCCATGAAAAGGGAAGGGACGAAACGGCAGGTGAGTTGCTGCCCAGGGACTTGGTGGCAGGGACTTGGTGGCAGGCACCCCTTGTGGCCCGAGGGGTTTCTGTCGCTTGCGGTGGTGAGGAGCACAGGAACAGCAGGATTATCGTTATCGTGGCGTCTGATAAAGCCACCTGGGAAGTTACCGTGTTAATGGGGCAGAATTGACTGTTTTCTCCGTCTCTTGTAACAGCTGTTGATTTTTTTTTTAAGTTCTTGTAACTTCTCTTTATGCGGAAATGTTTGCTTTAAAAACAAACTACGTGATCTTCCAGGAAAAACGCATATACCTGTTAACCTGAGACACAACAGTTAACCTTAAACACGTAAATAAAAATCAAAGCAATGAGTTCTTCAGCCTGGCTAGGAGCTGATCTCGCTGTATCTGTTCTGTTATACAGACAGCAGCAGATGGAGGAGGGAAACAATTTGCTTTAAAGAGAGAGCACCTCTGGCAGCGTGCGGGGTCGCTCCGGTTGGAGCCCCCAGCCCTGAGTGCTCCTCGCACCGACCGAGTGCAGGATTGCTCTGCTAAGGATTGCTTTTCCCTCGTGGTTTGCTTTGAGGCTTTCTGCTTGTTAAAGGAGGTGGAAAAAGTTAACAGCGAGAGGGAGTGGCGGCACAGTGAAGTAAGTCGGGACCCGGGGAGGATCTGACGTGCTCGGGGCTGGGGCTGCTGCTGGCTTTGAGCAAGGCGCTGCGTCCTCCGGCCGCTGCCACCTGGAGAACGCGGATGGGAATGATGGTCCCTGCCGTGCTGGAGGTTACAGGAGGAAGGCATCGCGTCCCCGTCGGCGTGCTTTAATAAGGCCGTGCAAATGGATGACTTGCCCTGGTGCTGGAGCAGAGCATTGGCACGCTGCTCCTCCTGCCTCGTAAGCCCTGTGCTGCCCTGCAGCCCTCTGCAGGAACGGGACTTACCGCCACGCTGTGGGGACAGCGCCCGAATGCCCCCGTTAATTGGGATTTACCTCTTACAGCCTGTTTGGTTTTGTTTGGGTTTAGTAACTGATGGTTTTGGTAGTAGTCCGTTGTGATTTTATATAGTTCCTTGGTAGCTAGCCCTCGTAAGGCAGCTGGCCGATCTGTTTTGTGGCTTTGTGTTTTGTTTGGTTTACTGCTTCACTTCTGTATAAAATGCACCCCACGATATACGCTGGAAACCACTGACTACTGTTTATTTTTCAAGTAAATGACCCCTTGGAATTTATATTAATTAGCATTCCTCTGTTAAATGTTTATCCCTTTCAAAGCCTTCACTGCGGGGAGTGGAACAAAGGAAGGATTGAGGCTAGCAGGGCTGGGTGCCACCGGGCTCCTGGGCAGGGGGACAGGGCCCGCGGGCACCTCTGTGGTGTGTGGGGCGACTCGCTAGCGTACCTGTGGGGACAGGGATGGCTGCGGGCAGAAGGCTTGAAGTCCCCTGGCCACGGGGGGCCGTGGGCAGCCAAGATCATCTTCAGGTTTTTGGAAGAGGAGATGGGAGAGCGGCGCTCTGATCTGAAAGGCGAAAACGGGTCACGAGCTGCTTCTTGTTAGCTCGGACCCACACCGACCACGCACGCGCTTCTCGTCATGCCTCCCCTCAGGAATTCACGGCCCTGACAGCATCTTTCTTCCCACAGGTGCCGACGTGGCCGTGGCGGAGCCCAGCAGCTCCGACAGCCGAGTGGAGCGCTCGGACCCCTACGCCAACGTGGACGAGGCGCTGGTGGGCGGCGAGGCCAGCTACCTGTCGCAGCCCCTGACGCCGGACAAGGAGGACGCGCTTCAGGCCGCCACCGTCGCCAACCTGCGGGCCGCCCTGATGAGTAAGAACAGCTTGCTGTCCCTGAAAGCCGACATGCTGGGAGAGGACAGTTCGCTGCTGTTCGAGTACTTACCCAAAGGCACGCACTCTCTCTCTCGTAAGTTTGTGTTTCTGTATTTTTTTTCTTGTTTACTGATGCTTTAAGTTGGAGTCGTTAGTGAGAACGCAGGTCGCTGTCTCGTTTATTACTGCCGATGTGTTTGCATCTGGTTGTAAGTTCTGCTCAGTCACACTTGTCATGAAGTTTGGAAACGTGTTTCTGGTATTGATCCAACTTCGGTGCTAACCGCTGAAGCTGTGGAAGGAAGGCGCGTGGTGTGTGCGCGTAGCTCTTGGTGTCAAACGCCTGGTTTGCTTGCTTGCAAAAGGAAGTTACAAATGAAATACAAGTGTTTGAGTCCTTTTGGAGCTACAAACGTTTCAAAGCCAAAACTGACTGATGTTGAAACCGAAAAGGGGGAAACTTGACCGTTCATAGAAACGGTTACGATGTTGTGGATGGGGCGATCTTTATTTTCTGCTATTTCTGGCAGGGTCTCTAAGTAACAGGCAGCCATTAAATTGTTTTCTTACGCTTGTGCATGGAAATGAGTGTTTCTCCGTGGGTGATCTGTCGGATGCAGCTGATTTGCACCAGCCTGTGTGGACAGCTTATCTTTCAGCACATTTTCTTCGTGGCTGTTGTAAAACACTTGGATTCTCTAGCAGAAAAGAAAAATTATTAATGCTGCATTTTAGTAATCTTCTCAAAAGCTGGGGTTATCTTCTGTGACATAGTATAGAGCAAGCAGTGAGTTGTAGTGCTATGTGTTCGTTTTCAGCAGAAAAAGAGTATTTTCATTTATACTGAGAAAATTGACCAATTAAATAGAATGAAAGTTCACTTAAGATATCTATTACATTTTTATTTTCCTCAATGGCAAAAAAGAGAGCTTGTAACAGTCACCTGGCTTGCATGAAAAAGGGAAATAACTGTACGACATAATGTCAGTCTTGGAGCCTCTTTTCCCTTTACGTGTCTGAACAGAAGAATTTATATTTATTTATTTTAATCAGCCTAAATTTAGAGAGAAAATAAAGGTTTTGTACCTTATTCTGCAGCTTATATGTCTGGCTGGAATTGCTAATGCAACATTCTTGTTATTCCCACAGTAGTTCACTTAGTGAATGATCTCCAATTAAATCAGATTTAGAAGGTTCCAGCTAGGCTGCTGTGTCGAAAAGGTCCTCTGTAGCAGGCTGGCGTGCAGTGAGAAGAGTGCCCTCAGCTGGCACCGGGGTGGGGTAGGAGCACAGATCTCTGTATGCCTGCGGGAGAGATTTATGCGCAGTGTGTTCGAATCTGTGATTCATGACAGATGAAATCAGTGGTTTTGTCTCTGTCATGATAAAGTGGAACAATGATGGGACCGCACTCCATCCATCATCTCCTCCTTGGTTGGAGGATTTTAGGTTTTCCTTAAAAGCTGATGGACCGCTTGGCTTAAAGACAAATGAGTATAAAGCAGCCATAAATTTGGGCTGGAAACTGCAGATTGCCTACCCAGCTGAGAAGTGGAGTTCCCAAACAGGCACGGTATAGGCAGAAGTCCAACTGGGTCTGAAATAAAGCTGGAGAGACTTAGAAGTAGGGGCAAGCGTTTGATGGATGCGGTGACTCAGGAGGTGCCCTCCAGTCTATATTTGAGGTACCTGTTTTCCAGCCTTCCTCCTGTTACTCGGATTTCATTCAGCTAAGCTTTAATTAGCTCATCTTTCTGGAAGAGAATTGCTTAAGACAAAAAGATAAACTGCTCACTTTGTGTCTAGCTCTCAACAGTAAGTCGATGTGGCTGTGGCTTGTTAAGAGAATTTTTACAGAAGCAGGGAATTAAGGGATGTATTTTTTCTTTTATGTTATTCAGATCACAGCTATCTATTTATTTTAATCACTTGAAGAAGATGTTCCGATATGACTCGCTTGTTTTTAAGTGGCCATTATTGAATACAATAGGACATCAAGTTTAATGAGAATTTTCAGCATAAAAGTGACAGCAAAGCAAGTGAGGAGAAGAATATGGAGCTCTGAAAACACAGCCTAGGTTGGTGCTTGCTTTTTTAGGTGTTTTTCACGCTTTTCTTCAAACACAATTTGAGGACATTGAGTCATTTTAAGTCCTGGGTTATACCCAAAAAAAGGGGGTGGTGGGGAGGGCAGGAACACAGCAAACGAGGTTCTTTTTTAAAATACAAAAACCAGCACAGTGTGTGGCAGTTCCCACCTGCCCGATTTGAAAAGGAAACATACCAATCTCAAGAATTTTAAGTGATTAATCTCCAGAGTTTAAAACATGTAAGATGTATTTCAGATCTTAACTGCTATCTGTGGATTGTCTGTGTTTTCTTAGGAGCCAATACAGTGAGTAACTGGCTCAAGCAGCAGGTTTAACATCTATTTTTCTTTTCTGGAGGAGAAGACTGAGTTGAAGTGGAGAGATCAGAAGAGTATATTACGCATGTTTAGAAACGGCTCATCAGGATTGTAAAGGGGCCATAAATCTCAAAGTTACCACGTACATTACAAGTTTTAATTTTTCTTCCACACACTTCATACTGTTGTAAAAGTTAATAGAGGATACCCCAAGGTTTTCGTCTTACCTCATGTTCTCTTTTTCCTAATTCACTATATATTGTAACGATACATGAGCTGTGAAATTACTTAACACTCAGTTAATGGAACAGGATGCACAGGATGTGGGGAGTTGTTTTCCTCTCTTAGAGGAGCATCGCTCTATCGCTGTGATACAGTCAAACTTAAATACAGCATTTCTGACGTTAACCGGTTCAAACTGATTTAAAAACTGAAAGGTGTCTTGCCATCCCGGTGATAGGGTTGCCAGATAACCTGCGGCTGAATGGCTTTGAGAATTCACGAAGCTCGTGGCATGTGGTCAAGTTTGACTTTGTTATCATGCTAGTCAGAAACCTAAAGAACGTGTAAGTTTTGCAGGAAAAAAAAAAAAAGTGTATCAGTTATTTGTGGGTAACACTGATGTCTTGTTGGGTATTGTTAGTTAATGAACCTGAGTAGCTTCTTTTTGAGGATGTCTTTTTTTTAGATGAGACCATATAAGTTGTTCCGTTTTCCTCATTTTTACGTGTTTTTATGGACTGTCTGCAAAAGGTTATTCTTCGCCGGTTCCAACGCCAGCCGTGCCGTTGTACTCCGCTCCTTTGTCTAAGAACGTCTGTTTTATTTCACTGATGGTACTGAACTTTGGTGGCATTGTTGTGTGCGGTTCCACCACATCTACAAAACTCAAAGGCTTTAGTTGAATGTTCTCAGAAGTTTTTGCCAAGCGTAATCAAGAGGATGAGGATTTTAATACTCATTAGAAAGTGAGCTGGTTACTTTACATCCTTGTGTTCTCGTTTAAGACAAGAAGCCTTTCAGATTTTGGGGTGATTGAGTCTGACTGCCATAAAGAGCAACCCTTCCACATTTTCGGAACAGTACATTGCACACTTCTTTATGTCTAACTTTGGCTTTTCCTGTTTACCCTATTGCAACTGAAACTGTTTATAGAAGCAATTCCTATGGAGCGTGTTGTCCAAGCGATTGCATGGTACACAGAGCCCTTTTCTTTTGGGCAGACCAGCTAATACTTTATTTTTAGTTAGCGGTTCATCGGAGCCAATAATTTATCCCTGCACTGGACGTTAAAGGAATACATTTTACGCAGTGGTCAGCTCTCCCAAGTGGGAGTTAAAGGTATTCACTTTGGCATGAAAATTTTGTACATGGCAAACCAAGATTTAGGGGAGAATGGGTGTAATTGTAAATGAGATATAATAACCTTTGCCTTTGTTTGCCACAATAGCGCACTGTCCAGCTGCCAGAGAATATTCGTGTAAACGCAGCTAAGCCATTGCATCATCTCCCATACGCAAAGCTGACTGAAGGAAAGCGCTTTTCATATCTGGTTTAGAAGTTAAAATACTTTTCAAAATTTGCATTCATTGGATTTTGATGAAAGGGAAAAGGTTTCTCACAGTACTGGTCAGAGCGGGACAAAATGTGAATTTGGGTGCTGCTCGCGTTCCTGTGTACGAAGTACGGGTCGCCTTTGTGGGGTTCTCTTGTGTTACTTGCACTAGTCGAAACCAAATAAATATTAATGATTGTTTTAAAAACCACGTTTGTACCTTTTTGCTGTGTTGTACGTGTTTGTGGCTCATTTCGGATGACTGAGTGTTTCTCCTTGCTCTGTTTCATGGCTCATTCATTAACTCGCGCTTTAAGAAGTGTGCAGATTCTTAGGGACCTGTGTAACTCCAAAGGTGCTAATAAGGAATGAATCAAGTCGCACCCCCTGGCTAACCTCACTGCGTGCCAGAGCACTGCTTTTGAGGGAAGCACAACCCAGCGTCGCCTGTAAGCAGCCTGACGTCCCAGAGTGCAGCTGCAGCGCAGTTGGGATGATCTGACCCGGTTTGGGACCTCCACACCCAGGGAAAAACGTGGGTGGCTGGGCAGGAATTCTGCAGCCAGCCTGGGGACATACTCCTGGTAATGGTTTCTGGCAGGAAATAATGATAAATTCACTCCTCTCCCCCACATTTTTTCCCCTATCTTCCCTTTATGGGGTCTTGGCACTTTGGTACCCTGCCTTTAAACTAAAACAGCAACAGATGAGCCCCACCAGAACAAAAACTTGAAGTATTGTTATCACACTTCAACAGTTATCTAAGTTGTGAAGGGCTTCAATCTGTGATCAAAGCAGAGGAAGGCAAATCAAACATCCAGCTTGTGGCACTGAGTAGAATTTCCTTTGATAGCTGATTACAAAAATAAATAAATAAATAAATAAAACAAAAAGTTCGGTTTGGGATTGTTCAGCTTCAGAAACCTTTGTGCAGTTTCAGTTGAATGCTTTGTTGGGACCCGGATCACAGTGTATTGTATTCAGGCAAAGTATAAACTTTGACTTGTTATTCATAGCTTCATTAAAGACTGGGTTTTTATGTGCATAAAAGTTTCAGTCATACTCATTTGTATTAGAAATAAAAAGACTTGAGGGCACAGTTTGCTTTAAATATGAATTTGCTTATTTTTGTGCAATACTCACTTCTGACTTAGCTTGCTTGCTTTTCAAAAAAAAAAACCTCCAAAGCTGCTCAATACATCATTGCAACACACAGTCAAGGTGTTTGTTAATGTTTGTTCAGCTCTTTGTGACGTGCTCCGATGGTGGTTACACGCTTTTCATTTCTGTATGGATTTGTCATTGCTTGTCAACGTCATTTTGGGGATATTACGTCCTGTTCGGCTGTTGCTGCAGGATAGGCGAGCAGGTATGACTGCTTCCATCAGAAGAACCGTGTTTTCCTTTCAACTACAGCAGGATTTTAGGATGTTACAACTATTGGGTAGTATTCAATGGCTTTGTACAACTATTTGAACTTCCATGCTTGCTAGGTATAGAGTCAAAACCATACATACATATTTTTTCCGTCTTTTGTAAAGCACTTTGAGATCAAGGATGAATGTTAAATAAAACACTGAGGTCACATCTTGAGATCTGAAGCTTCGGCGTAAATTTTCAAGAACCTTTAGCAGCAGAACATGTGTCGTGTGTATGTTATTTAAAGATTTAAATGTATGTGTTTGAAGCGGTGCTTCTCGAAGAAGTGTCTTCCAGAAATGTGATTGCTCTGGACATTTGTGCCGCACCGTGCTCCTTTCTCCCACCGGACTCCTTAGCGGCCGTGCCATGGGATAACTCCACCGCATGCATCTCACGCAGAGGAGACGTTTTGGGTGGGGAGGCTGGGTTTTAAAAAAAAAAAAAAGCCTGGCATCACTGTACTGCTGCATTCCCTCCCACTGCCAGAAGATAAGCTGCGAGTGCTCATTCACTGCCTTTTCGAGGCCTTTTTAAAAACCACCAGCTGGTGCTAGTTCACGTGGGTGAGATTCGTTTCCTGTGTTCCCCAGGGCCTGGCACCAACTTGAATCGTTCAAGGGGCGAATGTGATGGCAAAGTGGAAGCACCATCTCCCCCGCTGCCTTCATCACACCTTGCCACTCAGAGCCCCCCTGCGATCTGCTGTTCTGGTGACAGGTCACCAGAAGCCATGGCAAAAGGAGAGATGCCTTCCTCAACCCAGGTAAGATCGTGGGGGAAAAAATCCAAAGGTATTTGTGTAATTGAGTTATCCCCAGTTAGGAGCACTTTGAAAGACTGTAATATCTTTTATTTGGTCTATTAGCTGTTTTTTATTTAAGTGATTTTAAAACTAGGAATCTGTTGAGGTCAGGGCAAGTATAGTCCTCATTTTCCCCTTTCAGCCTTTCCTCAAGGGAACATGCATTCAAAAAACTGTATTTTATTAAAGAAAAGAATGTTTAAGAATATTAATAATGGCGTAAAGGTAGCCAAGCACCCAGCTCTCCTCCTCTGCCCGTTTCTGGTGTTTTTCAATTTGTTTTTTTTTGTAATGATCTAGATAAGGTTAGAAGCAGACTGTATTTATTAGGAGTCTGGAGTTTGACATAAAATCCATGCCTTTCTGTAGCTTTCCTTAGTTTTCATGTTTCTCAGCGAGCCTTTAGTCCCGTTCAGCACGTGATGGAAGCACAGATTTTCCTTTGCAGTCACAGCAGTGCAAAGCGGGTCGGTGCGATCGGCCAGCAGCCGCCTCCCCGGCCTGCAGCAGGCCTGCCCAGGCTGCATCACACAGGGTTGCCATCTGCCGCACGCTGGCATATTGCAAATGGGCTGGGGGAAAAAAAAAATAAATAAATCAGCTTTTATTTATAACGTGGATTAGCAATGCCAGGGAGCGTTGCGTAAAGGGAACCAAGCAGAACGTGTTTGTTTTGCATGGGCTTTTCTGTGTGGACAGGAAGATTAGCTGTGTGGGGCTAGGGGAAGATTTTCTGCTCCTTTCCTATCTGCTAGAAATCTCCTGTCCTGGGCTCCTGCTGGCCTGAGTGGGAGCTACAGATGCTATGGGGCGCTGGAAACCGAGGAGTGACTCATTACTGACTTAAATAGGCACATTGATTACTGCCTTTAAACACCAAGTCTTGCAGAATATAGTCAGATTAATTTAGCAGCCTTGACAAAGCTTTGTAAAGGTGAATAGTATTGACAAGCCCCCCTTAAACAAGGGACGAGGGGACGGATAAGATGGGAGGCTGAGCACTAGCTACGAAGATGCCCTCCTCTAACTGCTTGCCTTAACCTCAATGTGCTTTTCATTTGCAGGCCGCTTACGATGGATTTTTAGCACTTTGGCAGTTTAATAACTCTGACACAGGTAAGCAGAGAGTAAAAATACATATTTTTAATTACCGTTATTTTATGCCAGAAGACAGTGACTTGTACGTGTGTGTGTATTTCTGTTTTAGATCCATGTTTTTTGAGGTCTGAAGACATGGACTTAACTAATGATGGCCTGTTCCTAGATTCAGCCCTGTCCAAGAGACTGACCTGTGGCTTCTGCAGGAGGGTTTTTGAGTGTGCCGAGAAGCTGAAGGAGCACATCCACGAGCACGCTTTCTCCATGCTCTTCCCCTTCGACCTGGCTGCCTGCGCCTGGCCTGGCCTCGCTGACGGGGTGCCTGCCGGCCAGCTCGCCCGCTTCCAGTGCTCCAAGTGCCCCGCGAGCTTCACGCTGAAGTCGAACATGGATCGGCACGAGAAGACGATCCACTTCAACTGTAAGAAGATGCAGTGTCCTAACTGTGCCAAGCTGTTTCGCGACAAGACAGACTTAAACAGGCATCTCATGTCTGTGCACTCGAATGAGCGTACCTTTGTGTGTCTCGTTTGTGGCAAGGGCTTTGGTACACAGAAGAACCTCACGAACCACGTGAAGGTGTGCTACCTGGCCTCTGCCCAGCTGGGCGGGCTGGGGCTTTTGGACAGCGTAGAGCAAAATGAGGAGCCTGAGGAGGTGTAGCTGCTGTCGCTTACACTAGATGTTTCTTTTAAACTAGGAAAAGCAAATTGTTTCCTTATTTTCTTGCTGCAAATAAACTTACCGCAGGTGTAACGTAAGAGTAATTCCCCAAAACTGATCAGGGGGATAACGTGCTGGTTCCAGACACTGTGTAACTGCAGCCACGGTGCAATTTTTCTGTAAAGATAACTTCTGTCAGTCTGTATAATGGCACTTTGGATATTTTATTGGTATGATAATATGGTGCACTTAGTATCTTAAACTTTATTTATCAGTAGATCTCAAAGTGCTTTATAAAAGAAATGGTGATTTTTTTCTCATATTCCCTACGAAAATAACATACCTACGCTTGTGAGCATGTGTTAGCAGTAGAATTAATAACAGAATTCAGTCTTCAGCGTTCTGGTCTAGTGCTCTGTCCGTTAGAGAACTCAGGCATTTCAGGGTTTTTCAGCTCGTGATGAGCTGTGAAAGCACGGGGTTGCTTAGCACAGTAAGTTGTTTATGAAGTCTGCGTTTCTGTCTCGTTTAAAGGAGAGGGTGGAAAGCATGCTGCTTGTTCACATGAGCAACAGGGTATGTCGTTTGGGCTTGAAAACTGTCACAAGGTTTGTATAGTCTAGTTCTTGATACCATGTTTGAGCATTTTAGGAGTTCTCAAAAATGTAATGGAGTAGAGCTGGGGCTTTCTGGAGCTCGGTAATTTTTTTGACTAATTTATTTATGTTAGCTAAGCTGAATCCACATTTTTGAACTTCAGGATTTTTATAGATGATCTAATTGTAAGTATGGTGTACATACAAAATCAGGAGTGGTTGTTACTGGAAGGTAGAAATCTTACTGAAATTCATATTTTGTTACATGAAATTCATTTATTTTTTAAAAAAGTTAAATATTTACATCTCTTGCTATATATTTACATGCAAAACCAGATTATAGTAACTGTTAAAATGAAAGTAGCATAATTAAGTGTAGTGCTCTCCAGCTGCACTGTGCAAAGCACAGCCTGTCAGCAGTTTGAGCTTTAGAGTTGCATGTCTTGTAGCCTTGCTTTCCTCAGCGTGCGAGACGTAAAACTAAGGAGACTAAAGCAATTTCTTCAGAGGTCTTCAGAAAAGTTAGTCCTCTCCATACAGTTGCATCTCAGGGAGACAAAGATGCAAAATGGTTGTGCTCAAAGTGGACTGGAGCGGCCTGGAGGTCTCCAGTGGGGAATTTCTTGCAAGGCATTTTCCTGTGGAATGGTGGACGAGAAAGACCTGCTGTTTCCTTCTGCCCCGTCCCCGCAGAGAGCGGATGGGTTACGCTGGTGTAGGGCTGCTCTGCCCGCTCCTGGTGGAGGCCTCAGCTTTAGGGATGCAGGTCCATGCTGCACAAAGGCTGGGCTTCTGACAGCTGGGAAGCCAGAGTTTCCCAGCTCGCCTCAGCTCTTACTCTTCATTTACTAAAGGTGTAGTCAGAGCTGAGAATACTTTCATGCGTAATCATTGCGATACACCGTACTTTATTCAATTTTGTTGTCAACATCTCATTCATTTCTGTTGTTGTTTTTCCCATCAACTTCTCTGGCATCGTTTCTAGTTCATAGTGTGTTAGCTGTTCTTGTTACACTTGTCATCTTGTTAATTGCCTCCTAATTTACTTTGCTCTTAAGTGATCAGTGAAGCGAGATAAGAGAAAGGGGAGTGCAAAGAGAAAGTTGTTACTAAAATGAGTCTTACCTGGTAATTTGGGAGCAGCGTGGTGGGATTTGCCTGAATCAGAAAAGCGAGGTGTCAGCAAAAGTAATTTCAGCAAGTTCTGAAAGGTTTTGTTCATCCGTAAGAGTTTCAAAGGCATTTCAAGTTGGTTCATTTTTTTGTGTGTGTGTGTGCTGCAAATGTTTATGCCATTGGAATATCAGTCACAAGGCTGACTTTTGTAACGTATTCAAGGGACAAAAGGGATGGCGTTGGAAACCCAGTCACAGGCATCATCGCAGATGTGATGTGTCCTGTGTGTCCAGCGCCGGCACGTGTGCTTGCCCAGTCCCATTTCACCATTCTCAATTAAAATTACGGCAGAATCAACTATTGTAAGGTTGTGACTTCTGAACCTCAAACTGTATATGAAAGTGCTCGTGGAACTTTTCTGAGATCTTAATTCAGCGTGGTGTTATTTCCCTGCAGTGAGGCCAATCATTGTCTCTAGCGGAGGTTTTAGTGTTTTACTTTGCCTTTGTGTTGGAGCGCTTCCTGCCTTCAGCACGGAGGTTTTGCAGTGTTTACCCGCAGGTTCAGGAGCAGATTCCTTTGGTTTTTAGCATTAGAATCATAGGGTATGGCCAATAGTGTTTGCATAGAAAACTCTAAAAGGAGGATTTTTGTGTTAGAAAATAGAGAGACGATGGAAATTGAAAAATTGACAAATCGCATATTTCTATTTAAACCTTAAATGTTAGGAGGATTAAGTGAGCAAAAATGGTCTTAAAGTTTTTGAGTTCTTCATAATGCACAAATGAGTGTACTATTTCAGAGTTTATTAATTTCTTACTGGTTTACACAGATAAAGTACCTCCACCAGGCAGTAAATCACTAGTGCATCGGGGCTGCTTCATTTGACAGCCTCAGCGGGATAAGTTTTTGAGATGACAATACCAAAGACTTTATTCAAGCCCTGTTGGGTTGCTTTTACAAATGTCCATCTTCTATAAACATTTTAGTGAAGTACGTAGCTTTTTCACTGTGATCCTATTTGTATTACTTTCTTGGGTTTTGGTGCTGTTCTTCAGGCAGTAGTGTCCGGTAGCTTGCCACCCATGGCGCTGCTGTTCGTGGTCTCGGTGATCTTGTTAAAGATCAGTTCCTAGGACCTTAATGCTGCTATGAAATATTGTCATTTAGACAAAAGATCACATACCAAAGTTGGTATGTTGTTCATCAAACATATGTGCTCGTAGGTACATATATCTAGCGATACTGTGAAAGTGTTAACCCTTCAGTACGGTTATTTTTCTAACAATGCTGTTATTTTTCAGGTGTTACTTTTGTAGATACAAAAGCTAAATATATGGCAACTTGGTGAAAAATAGTTTTCAATAAAACTGTAGCTGCAACAAATGTTTGTGACTGTTTTTAAATATCCTCTAGTGATTTCAGATGCGTACAGGCGACAGCATGAGGGCTGTTGGAATCAGAGTGTTACTAGCGTGATGTTGGGAACGCATTTTGAATCTGACCTAAAGACTTGCTTCTCCCACTTGATAAATGGAAGTAGTTAATTGGTATGATGAGTCTGTGACTTCTCTGAAAACGTATGGTTTTGTTGTTAGGACAGGTGTGCGGTTGCGCATCCCATCGGTGTGAACCCGCTCTGACTGTGCAACGAAGTGAGGTGCACGCGTCGGCATCTGGGTGGCTCTTCATGCACCGAAGTAGCGTGGCAGTGCTGCTGCTGTGCACCCGAGGGTTTGCAGTTGCCTTTTCAGCTGCTGTAGGAGCTCAGGCATAAACTGAAGAGAGAGGTAGGGGCAGTAAGGGGCAGAAGGCAGCCGGTCAGCTAGGAAAGGACAGGATCGGGTACCTCTGGTGGTGTAGGAAGTGGAGGATTTTGCTGCGTTCCCTGCTCATAAGCACTTTTCCTTTCTAATTGTGGCCCCTGGTGGTCTCCTTGTCATTATTTTCTGAAGTGAGGTAGTTAGACATGGTGTGTGGAGCAGCTCCTCTCTGCTAGCTGTCTGCCAGGGGCGCTGGGGTGGCCGTGGAGCAGAGGAAGGAGCGTTACGTGACCTCTGTTGCTTGGCTTGATCAGCTTACAGCTTGCTTACCTTGTCTAGACTGCACGGTAATAGGTTTACAGTGATCCTGGGGAATATAAGTGCTTGTGTGGCCTATCGCTAATGCTCAAGCAGTTACAAGATCAATCTGGAAACATATTTATCATAAGTAGCTCTGTATCATAAACCTGAAACTCGCTTATGACTTCCAAGGGGGCTCCTTGTCTCTGACCATACAGATGGGGGGTGTCAAATCCAAAGGAGAAGACGCAACAGAAAATGCTTTTCCTGTCATTTAAGTTTTCCCAGGAAGGGAGCAAACAGAGTTCCATATTCTAGTTGTTTCCTTGTAAATAGGAAGGTGGGTTTGTGGCAGGAGAAGGACCGTGTGGGCCAGCTGAGTTGTTGCAGTATCAGCAAGAGCTTGCGCAGGGCTCTGGGCATGAGACGTGTTCGTGCGGCTCTTCTCGGAGGTTCCCAAGGCAGTGCAAGTGCGTGTGTGTAGGATCACTCGAAACCAGCCTTGTAAAATTCTGCCTGGCTGCAGTGAGTAATCCTTCCTGACAGGTGAATGAAATATTCTTGGCTTTCACTGTCCCTGTCATCATCTGCACTGCAGCCATGGCCAGGTGAGTGGCAGGTAGGCTTTTCTTTTTCCTTGGGCTAGAAAGTTCTTGACAGCTTTACAAACGTGCCGTGAGAAAGAAAGGCACCTGTGGGACAGAGAGGAGGAGTTGCTGAGCCCGGCACAAGGAGTGGGGAGTGTAAAAGCGTTGGATCCAGTCAGGAGCGTAGTTACACAGCGGTGCAGCGCGTGCCTTTTCTTCCAAGTAGTCAAATGCTAGGGCAAAATTCATACCATGGCAGGCTTCAAGAGCTTGAAGCTTGCATGTAGTCCGCATTCGAACAACAAAAAAAATCACGTTGGAATACTTTTATAGGATGAGCTTGTGTAGAAGTGTTTGTTCTGATGGCGAAAGGTGTTGGTAGCTTACTCAAGGGTGTCTGGATGTCAGGAGCATTATCCTGTAGTTTTCACTAGTTCTACATGAGCAGGACATGTAGTTACTTACAGTATTGTTTTATCTGCCTTGAAAATACAAGGCAAAGTAAACTGTAAAAAAATAAAAGCCCACAAATTTGGCACTAAAGTAAATAACGCCGAGTACACAGGCCTACTGAGTTCTTTCAGACAGGCCCTCTCTGTTTCTCAGCACGCATTTCAACTCCCCGGGCATTATTTGTGGTCTGCTAAGAGCATGCCGTGGACTTCCAGCTAGTGGGGCGTTTGTGGGGGGTAACCTTTCAAGAAGCATCCAAAAATATTGCAAAGTACTCAGTATGTTAGAAGCCTGTACAGTAGGTACGGTGTTCCCCTCGTTCCCTTAGCTTTCCTGCACAGCCTTTCATTTACAAAAAGCCATTAGCGTACATGCTAGCGTCCTTAAGATGATTAACGAGAATTTGCTTTCTTTTCTGTTCTCCTTGTTATGTAAACAATATATTGCTTTGGGAAATTATGATAATTAGGACAAAAGTGGGTGAAAATTAACATATTAATGGAAAGCAACAGAATTATTAGAAGGTAGAGATTTAAAGTCACAGCCACGTGGACAGTCATTTCCAAATTTCTGGTGGGTGGATGTCCTCGGGGGATAGCGAATTACTCTGCTTTCACCTGCCGTATTTTTGCGCGTCGCACTCTCGTTTTGTTTGGAGGAGGAAATACCAACACAGCTGCTGTGTGCATTCTTCTGACAAATTAGACCCTTGGGCTGTCAGCACTGTGCGTATCCCCCGAGTCTGCTTTCCCCGCGCTTCTGAGGAGATGACAAGAAGAAAAGAACCAACAATGTCAGAATAGCTTCAAAAAAAATTTCATCATTTTCTAGCTCAGCAAAATACGATTTTGGGGAAAAAATAATAATAATAAAAAAGACCATCAAAGCGTGTACCGTGGGCTTGTAAGGAGGCTTACAGGGGTCGTGCTGTAATTCAGCACGATGCGTTCTTCCGTATTGCTGTACCCGTGCCACAGCAGTAATACCAGCGGGAGGTCGGATGATGTAGCGTACGTGTGTCACAGCTTCCTGTTTGCTCTGGATGAAGCTCAGCGTTTGCACCTTCACTGAACTGCTCCTGGAGCACGTGAGGGAGCACTTAAAAAATACAAAAAAAATAAAGCAAAATAAAGCGAAGCGTGCGGCGCTGTCAGGGTGTTGCGTCTGGGGTCTGCTGTTCGTGGCTGGCTATTTCTTCCACAAATTAGCGTCGGAATTTTAGATGGTGATATTTAGGATGATTGCTTATAGTAAATCAGACTTGCAGCAGGTTGCCAGCCCTCTTTATTTGCTCTTTAACGAGCCTTAGGCGATGTGTGTCAGGCTGTCGCTTGTGCACTGGCTCGTTCAGAAGCTGCTCAGGTGAAGGCACGTGAAGTTCTCAGCTTTAATAGGACAGAATAAGTACAGGGGTTTAGGAAGCTGCAGGTGGTGAAGAGGCGAGGATGTGATTTCACAGCGAACTGATCTAATAGTGAAATACTAAACCAGAAGACTGACCGCTCGGAGACGCTCTCAAAGTAATCCCTCTGTTCTGCTTGCTCTCTTGCAGTCAACGAGTTCACAGTGATCAGGAAGAAATTCAAGTGCCCATACTGCAGTTTCTCCGCCATGCACCAGTGCATCCTGAAGAGACACATGCGGTCCCACACAGGAGAAAGACCTTATCCCTGCGAGATCTGCGGGAAGAAGTTCACGCGCCGGGAGCACATGAAGCGGCACACCTTGGTAAGGAGGCCCCCGTGAGGCAGCTCGGGCGGGTGTTGGCTGGAAACGGAGGTGGCTTGTTGAGATTAAAGATAAGAGGAGCTTCGTCTGATCTAGGTTGGTGTTTTTGTTTTCCCCTCTTGGGGCTCCTCGAGCCTCTGAAGACTTCTCTAGTATCTTTTCTCCCCACCTTTCAAAGGCCCAGTGTTTTGCTGACTGTTCATCCAGAGCTAAGCAACACCTGCCCTCCTAACTCAGCCCGAGGGGTTCCTGAAGAGCAACCCGAAGTAGTCTGCACTCCCCGCTTAGTGCTGCTAGCCCGCAGGTGAGGGATTGAACTAGCATCTCAAACTCGGCCTCGCTTTCTAGTCTGACTTTCTCCTTTCCTCGTGCGCCGCCGACTGCCGCGGAGAGCCTGTTGCGTTAGGGCCTGGAGGTAAAGTAGCTCGTGCCATCGTCTTCAGGATTTAAAGGGAAGTTTCTTCATGATGCGGTACAGAAAGGTTTTTTTAAATATGTCACTCGGCAAAAAAAATGCAGGCCAATGCTACCGTAGTCTGGCAGTAAGAAATTATCCAAAAAAAATGCAATGCTTTATTCAGGGCTGCTACTCAAAGCAATCTAGGAGGCTGCTGGCTTTTCACAACTTCATAAATAAAAATTATGAGCCTTTTTTTTTTTTTTTCCCAGGGAACAATCAATTTGCCATCCAAAAATGGTTTGTCAAAGCTTAGCAAAAAGATGATACTGTGGAAGAGCAAACGGTTTCAGTGTAATTATCCCAGTAATGCACGCCAGCAAGTTCTGTTAGTCCTCTAATTAGGCTTGCAGAGAAATTTCGATATATTTTTTTAAATGCTGGAGATAGTGGCTGTGAGGCTCTCCTACAGTGAGAGATTTAAGAAGAAAAAATACACAGGATTGGCAGTTTCACTAACTGAATTAATTTGCTGAAGTCACGTAAATGACTATTTTTCAATTTTTACATTACCTATTGAATTTTTAATGCAAAGAATATCTTACTAGAGGATGTATGCTTAGGCTAATTAGCGTTTTCCCGCTTGGAATTTTCAAAGCCACAGAGAAATTCATTGTCCTCATCCCAGTCCTGCAAGCACGTGCATACCCTTGCGTACTTTCCTTCAAAGGCAATTTAGTAGTGATGCAGCTTGGTTCAAGTGTAAAAAAATAATAATAAATTTGAATTCCTCTCCTGCTCTAAGTAGTTCTTCGCTCACGAAAATCAGCATATTTTTACATACTGTGGCAAAGGCAGGAGAATGCACTATATCCTTCAGGAGTGAAATTGAGGTGATCCGCAAATTAATTTTAGTTGTTGGATTTTGCTACTGGAATCATTCTAGGTCACTGATTTGGTGCATTGAGCTCGCAGTTCAAGTTCTTTTATTATACACACAGGGAAATGAAGCCAGATGTGAATAAATGTATGAGAGGATATTATAGCTGAATCTCTCTCTCTGACTACTTTTGTGTCAGGAGTTAAGCTAGTTGAGAAAATACCAGCTGGATTACCAATTTTTCGTGCCAGGAGAAATTCCTGGGGGAAAAAAAAAAAAAAGAAGTGCAATGCTGATAATACCGATTTGTTTTCATTTCAAAGACCGTAGATGACTCAGAGGTATCTTGTAAGAGATAAAGTAAGGAAAAGAGGACTTTGGTTTGGCTTGGTTTCTTGTTGTCGGGGAGGGAGGTGCTACTACAACTAAAAGAACCTTAATTTTGTTTGGATTTGGCTTTGAAATAATTTCCTTGTGAAAGAAGACAGCACGCGGTCCTGTCCCGCCACGACGGGTCAGCCGCTGCTGGCGGTGGGATCACTTCGGGCACCTGGCAGCCTTGCGCGGGTTGTTGTAAACGAGGCCCCGGAAAAATGGCAGTTGTGTCATTCAGCTGAAGTTTCTTCTGAAATGAAGCTATGAAGAGGGGTGTTTCTTTATACCCCAGCGCCCCCGTGATCTTCGTTTACAAGAGCGGCAGCGCGAGCTTTGTGCAGTGCTCGTGGCGAGATTAACTGCTGGATTCGGACGCTTTGCTTCTCCGGTAATCTTATTTCCGTTACGCATAACATTGTAAGGCTTAATTGTCAATCTCGGGTAAATCTGCAGAGAGGAACGCTGATACGCATCAAGTGAAAACACGTTACAAAAATAACATGTAGAAAAAGGAAATAGGTTTATCACCAAAAAAAATCTTTTTTTTTTTTTTCTTTCAGTTCCTCAATTGAGAACGAAAGACAAGAGGGACTGTTTTAGTTTTATGTTTAGTTCAGATTACAAAGAATATTTTCTTAGTCTTTACATAAATTTAAATTAAATACATATATGTATTTTTTAATTGGGATGATGAAGTAAATAGAGGACTTCTGAGATGCAAAGACTTGATGACAAGTGACACTTCCCTGTGCTTGCAGAGCACAAACTGAGGCTTCGGGACCCGCTGCAGTGAACAGGTGGTGCCCCAAATGAAGTCTGTCCCCTCCTGTGATACCTGCGAGGTTTTCAGCTAAAATCCAGCAGCAGTTTCTCAGTCCTAGTCCGAAGCGACTTGTCTCCGTGTGCGCAGACCTTGTAACCTGCTCTGCTGCAGCATCCCATGGGACTGCTGACTGCTCGGAGCAGTGCCCCTGGTTATGATTGCAGGTGTTTCACGGCGTACCCAGCCGGCTTTGTCCCTGATGCTGTCCCAGAGGCATGATCCTGGGCAGAGCCATCCCTCGGTCAGCTTGTGGCCAGCTGTCATTTTCACAAGTTCAGGTTATTGTCAGCACAATTATTTTTCCCCTGTCCAAAGAAGAATTCAGTTAGAATGTGGTTTTTGTAGTGACACTTGAAAATACCCAGTTCCAAACGCTGTTTTTGTGTTTAATACTTAATAATTCAGCGATGCAGGAAACGGGCTTCTTTCTGATCAGCACCCAGCACTGTCGTTCACTTTGAACACAACAACTCTGCTGTCAGCACTGGAAAAGAGGGATGGAGATGATGATTTTTTTTAAATAGATGTTTCAGTTCTGCATCATTGTAGTGTCTGTTTTGTAAATTTTTATCTGGCTCTTCTCGCCCCTCTTCTGCCCCTTTTACTGCCTTCTCTAATAGCGTTCAGCTTCTGGTCCCTGAAAACCATTTAAAAACTCAGTTAAAAACGAGTGATCTGTACTGAGCCTGTTAAACGGCTTTGACCAGCCTTCCCCAGCTGCTTTAGAAAAAGCTCACATGTAGGTTAAAAAAAAAAAAATACAATGCCTTTGCTTGATATGGTTGAAGAAAGCGACACGGAGACCAGCTCAGAGCAAGGAAAGCCTGAGGTGGGAGAGCATCAGAGGAGCGCTGGGGCTTTGAGCACAGCCGGGGCTGGGGAAGCACAAAGGTTGAGCGAGTGTTGGGCAGCGGTAGGTGCTGGGGGGTGAGATGGCTCAATTTGTCCTCTTTCCAAATATCTCCAGCTCGGCTGGGTGTGCCGTGTGAAGAGCGAGTGCGGGGTTATGTGGAAGCCGGCGGTGAGAACAGATTATCCTGTAGGGGTAGGAGCGAGGAGCTGGCCTCGCTGTCGATTCCTGCGCGCTCAGGCCAGAGCTGTGCATGTTCTCCTCTCATCAGCTGCATTTTGCTCAAACAGCCTCCTGCTGAGCCGGGGTCCAGGCTGAGGACAAGTGACAGAGGGTAAGGCAGCGGAGCCATCGATGTGCAGACCGTTAAAATCTTACCAGGCAGCTGATTTAAAATAAAAGGAAGCGCTTCCCCCCCCCCCCCCCACACGAGGCATGGTTAACCGGCAAAACCTTTCATAGAGGCAATTGTGAAGATAAAAAGAATAAATGAGTTGAAAAAAGGATTAGACACAGGCGATACGTGCCCAGAGGCTCCGATAGCTGATGGTCTCCACGTAGCAGCTTGCTCGGGATGACCCTAAACCATGGGCTGCTGGAACTTAGCAGCAGATGGATCGTTCCCTACTTTTCTGCTGTTTCCTGGGGTGCTGAGCGTTGCCAGTGGTAGGACACTGGAAAGGTGAACTGCTGGGCTGTCCCAGCGTGGTGTCTCTAAATGAAGCTTCACCCTGCTCTGGGAGCCTCCACAGGGGCCTGCTACCTGGTCCTGCTCCCTGCTTTGATTTTTATATATTACATATGTGTACGTCTAATATATATATACACCTACATACATGTATACACTACTTAAATACAGCTTGTGTATGTGTGTACATATCTGAAATCCAGGCGTTCTCGCTGTACCAGCTGGCCATTTCCTCCAAGAAAGGTGCAGGTGAACGTTTAGAGCCAATTCCTTGGCTTCCACCCATGGCAAAAGCAGCCGGAGACAGAGTTCACCTTTGGTGAGGCGTTCCCGTGCTTCTCGAAGTATGCAGCCTTGCCCGTTGTGTGGCGGCGTCTGGATCTTTAAGCGATTCCTCTTATCCCGCGCAGCTTTTTGGCACTTACAGCTTACCCTGTAAGTGTGATGGCTCCATATGCCTGTTATTCTCAGAGGTAAAATACAGCATGGTTAGTAGAGCAGACGTTTGTGACGAACCATTTTTCAGCCAGCAAAGGAGTCAGGAGTAGGCTTGGGAGTGTATTCGGCTGCTTTTTTTTAAGATACGGGGTGCACTCACGGTGCTCCTGGTCTCTGCTGCTTGGCAGCAGTGGGCTCGGGAGAGAGACACCATTAAATTAACACAGCATTAATACCAGTTTGGTGCATTGCTCTGCTCTTGGCTGCAGAGAACTGATGCTCGGGGTGATGTGGGGCTTTGTTGTTGGGTTTGATTCTTTTTTTTAAAAGATTTTCCTCGTGTTGTTGTAATGCAGCTGAAATTGCACCCACGTAGTGCTGGTCCACGCAGCCCCGTGCTTTGCGGGCACGGTGCAGCTCCCCCTTGTTAGGATCCCTGGGCATAGCTGTGCTTCGTAGCCTGGTGGATGAGAAATTCACAGAGGGGAGCTACTGCCTCTGGCAGGCCGGCAGAAAACCTCACGTTTCGGTCTCGTTGGTGTAGCTTTCAGGCGTGTTTCCTGGCGGCTTGTAACTCTCACATCATCGAGGTTATTTTAAGTTAGTTCACCAAAGCTCTACCAACTTGGTAAGATGGTTGTGACCCAGGTTCGGAAAGAAATAAAAGGAAAAAAGAAAACTGGAGGGATTGGAAGTTCCTCTCAGAATTGCTAGGTTGATCGGAAGGGTTTCAGGCTGTGTCGCAGCATTCGAGTTAATTGTGATGGGTTGAGGTTCAGCAACGAGGACCCGCGGCGATCTCGCTTCGCAGCCACGGGCTGCGGCGTTGTGCCTCGCGGGAAGGGAGCGTGTCCTCCTTGCAGCTCTCGGTCTGTCCTCGTTGGCATTACATTTTCTGATCGTTCTCCTTTCCTAGGTCCACAGCAAAGACAAAAAATACGTCTGCAAAGTGTGCAACCGAGTGTTCATGTCTGCAGCCAGCGTGGGGATCAAGCACGGCTCGCGTCGCCACGGGGTTTGCGCCGATTGCTCGGGCCGGGGCATCGCGGGTCACCTGGACCACAACGGCGGAGAAGGCTCCCCGGACGAGCTGTACCCCGGCGAAGGGCAGTACATGGAAGACCCAGACGACATCAAAGTGGAGGGAGACGAGGAGATGGGAGACGACGACGACATCAAGTGGAAAGACGACGTAGGAATGCCGCAAGATGACGTGATTTTAGATGACGACAAAGATGTCGACTCTCCGCAGGAGCAGGAGAACTCTGGGGAGAACGACAAGGATTTTACCTGGATTTCTTAGGGATTTTTTTTTTTCCATTTCGTTCTGTTGTTTGTAGGGGGGGGGGGGGGGGGGAGGAAGGAGTATGTTGGAAAAACTAAGTAGCCTTGTTGTCGTCCATGTGTGCAAAATACTTTCTGTGTTTTCTAAACGAGCCCTTCTCTGTTCCACTCAGATACTGTGCTAGCCGTGTCGCTTCCAGAGTGGCACGGCCGACTTCACCTTCCCCCTTCTCCCTTCACGAAGAAACCCGCCCGTGTCCGCCTCCCCAGGCTCCTGCAAGTGACTTACGGTGTCCGCAGGCGTCAGCGGGGACGAGCGGGCGACTCGCAGGCGGCGTGAAGCTTGCTTCTCCTGTACCTCTCCCGCCCCCAACCCAACACCGGGGTGATCTTGTGTCCGAAGCAGGTTTTTTGGTGGTGGCTGTTGGTTGTTTTTTTTTTTTTTTTTTTTTTTTTTTAACACCTTTTTTTGCGTTAGGACATCCTAGCGGCGGTGGAATTGCGAACTGACGTTGTGGAAACCAATCGCTGTACGTGTTGGAGGGCTTTCCCTGACGACGCGGGCCTTTTTTGCGAAGTTATTTAAAGAGTTTTTATTATTTTTTACGGAGCCAAATAGATCAAAAGGCAAGTCAGATTGCAGCCTTACGAGTTCTCGTCATACAAGTAGATTCGTAGCTTCCAAAAGAATCACCATCAAAAAAGATCATGGCATTTCCTGGACCTACTGGCACCTTACCCGTGTCCCGTCTTCCAGCCTTGCTTACCGCCTTCACCGAAATGAGTGCTGGTGTTTCCACAGAACTCTTTGCTATAAAGGGCACGGGTAATTGTCTACCTGTCATCGTCTCCCACAGATATTTTCACTTTTCTCCCTTTGCTCAGCTGCCTTTTTCATAAATATATGCAAACTGTAGTAAAAAAACAAAAACGAGGCATTTAGCAAAGTGCAGGACGGACTGTGAAACATAGGAAGCCAAGGTGAGGAAATCCTAGGGCAGGGGAAATCCTGCTGCTCCTGCCCAGCAGGCTGCAGCGGGGCCAGGGTTTCACCTGGGTGCGTTGCTCTTCCTTGCCAAGCTGAAAACTTGGCTTCATCAGGGGGAGGTGTAAAGCCTCTCAAATCCACGAAGGAAACCTTCAGTTTCAGCTGCACTGGTTTTGATGTAAATCTGCAAATAATTTTTTTTTTCTTAAGGAGAACCAGGTTTCTCTCCTAGCACGTCTCCTAAAAGGTTCTGTGGGTCTGCTCCAGGTAGTTGGATTCTCCTTGTCCATATCGGCCACTGTTGCCTTCCTCCAACTCCAAGGAAACGACAGCAACAAAGTGCATGGGACGTGTCTTGTTCCTGCGAGAAAGCTTGTTTTACCTTTCGCCTCTTTGCTTCTGGTGCTTTTTTTTAACAAAAAAAAAAAAGAAAAAAAAAGAAAAAAAAAAGCTGAAGACCTCACTATTTCCTTGCCGTGGAGCAATTTTATACAATGTCTGTGATGACGGTATCTTGAAACCTGCCACAAAAGACAACCTGTTGCCAGAAAGCCAAATGACTAAAAGGTGCTATTTTATTTCATTTTTTTTTCCAGTGCTGGGAAAGGCAATTTGTGGGGAGGGAAGGAGTTCTCGCAGGCCTGTTGAAAAGCATGGCTCCCCCCAGCAAAGACAATAGAGCTTGTTGTACGATAAACCCCAGGAAAGCAAATGATCTTTCAGGATTTAAGCTACTGAGTGCCAGGACGTGGTCCTGGGGACCGTGGCGAGGTGGGAGCCTTGCTCCTGGCCCTGCAGTAGCTGCTTCTCCACTCGTCCCCGCAGCACGAGCCGCGTCCGGGGGTCGTGGGTTGTTTTTTTTTTTTGAGTCCCTTTCTCTGCAGCCGTCTCCGGTTCCCCACAGAAGCTCGCTGCCTTCCCTCCGCGTTTCTTCCCCCTTCGTGCAGACGGTCGCCGTCACGGAGGAGCCTCCAGCACCTCCTGGCTGCCGGCTTTCGGTGGGTGGCAGCAGCTCGGCAGCGCGTTCCTCTCCGAGCCACCTCCTGGCCCCAGGTCTCGCGTCGGGTTCCGGGGGGGGGGATCCCCATCACCGCTGCTGTAGCCGTTAGGATCGGGGAGGTGAAGCGGAACCTGCCGCTTTGAGCCGGGACGGGCATCCCTCTGCAACCCCCTTCTCGGTGGGGGCGCGCAGAGACGTTTTTATGGAACTGTACAAACCTGGTTTTGCATTTTAGCCTCTTGTAAAGCCCCGTTGCTGTATTTAAAAGACGTGAACAGAACCGGTATTTTACGATTGGACCTTTATATGCTTTTTTTTGTTGTTTTTTCTAAGTACAAAACCAATCGGCGGTTGTCTGCTGGGGGGTCCCGGGGCGTTGCCTTGCACGGGCTCTGTATTTATTGTACCTGTACCTGCGGAGGGGCGGGCTGGGGGTGGCTGACAGCCCTGCAGCCCTCACTTGTTACGTGTAGACAAATACATACAGTACTTAAAAGATAATCCGTAGCTTTGCTTTTTATACGTAAGATCTACTTTATTTTATTTTTTTAACCCAAACCGTTCGCCCCCCCTGTGTTTCTGTGACATTCCATCTTGCTCATCTGTTCCGATTCCAGAGTAAGAGTTGGCTGCCTTGCCTTCGGGGGGGGGAGCCAGAAGCGTTGACCCCAGGTTCTCCTCCTCCTCCCTCTCCCTGCCCTAGCACTTAGGTGACTCGGTTTCGGTGATCACTTACGGGGTGTTTAGCTTTACTTTGCTTGGCGTTGGGAAATATTTCCTAATATTTTTTCCTTCCTTTCCATTTTTTTTATCGGTGGACATTAAGCCACGCGGCTCTCAGAAACGTTTCCTCGTAGTGCCACTTTTGAAGCTCTCTGAGCTGAGAATGCAAAAAAAAAAAAAAAAGTTAAAAAAAAATACAGAAAATCCAGAGGAAAGCTAACTTGTTATAATGTTACCATTATAATATAGCACATGCTTCTATATTACTAACATACACTATATATACCAAATAAAATCGTTCTATTATGTGATGTATATTTTAAGTGCTTTGTTTCGCTGGAGGTGTGCAGCCGTGGAAACGCAGGTCTTCGAGAACTGCTCCCGACGCTTCCGTGCTCCGGAGGGCTCTTCTCCACGCTCGGTAGTTACAAAAAAAGGGCACTTGGTTGTTTTGTTTTGTTTTTTTTAATGCTGAAACTTTATACCACGCCACCGGTTGCTGCGAGCGGCCGGTGCCGGGGGCTTTGGGATCTGGGGGCCGCCCCCCGGGCGCCCCTCACGGCTGCAGCCCCCAGCCCGCGGGGCCGTGCTCTGTGCCCGGACACTGCCTATGCAAACGCTGCTGGTCTGGCTGTGCAAAACGCTCGCCCTGCCCTGCCCTGCCCACCTCTTTGTACGTCCCCTCCGGGCTTCGTACGCCTTGCCGGCGTTCCCTTTTTTAATTTTTTTTTACCTGTATGTCTGTGTGCGTGCACGTGTGTGCGTGTCCCTACGTACGCACACGCAGGTCTAGTTTCAAGAAATATCTCCCTTATCGATGAGAAATCGATACACGTAGTCCGGTGACAATTTTTTTTTTTAAGTATTCATCCGTACTTGGAAATGTTGCTCCCTGAATTTCTTTATTACTCTTTTTTTTTTAAATATAAAAGCGTGCCGGGGATTGGAAGAGCATTTCAAGCGGCTCTTTGCGGGCTTCTCATGCAGGACAGCGCCGGGGTGCAAGGTGAGCATCCGTGCGCTGTCCTCGCCTTCAGCAAACGGAGCCGAGGAGCAGAGACATCGTGCGCTAGGCAGGCTTGGTGCAGTGTTTAAGGGAATTCTGCAGCGATTCGGGCAAATTGCCTTCTTGCGTCTCCTTCCATCGATTTCTTTCCAAAAAAAATCGTCCTCAAAAAAAAATAATCCTAAAGTTCTGTTCTCGCCGAGGTTTCTCCCTCGTGGACGGGGCGTGAGGCCGCCCTCCGACCTCACAGCGCGGGGACGGTTCGGTGGGGAGGTGACAAGTGGGGTGCGTCCAAGGACGGATCGCGAAGTGTCTCTTTCTTTCTTTTTTTTTAATCAAAAGTCAGCGTTTTGGACTACAAAAGGAATATTTTTCGTACGAAAGGAAGCCCGCTCTAGCGTTAGGTCCCGTTTTCTGTTGTATCTCGACTTATGCCTTGAACTACTCTGCTTTTCCAAAGCGAAAGCTGCATTCGCTTGGCGTTTTGTACGGATGTTCGGGGGAATCGAGGACTTCTGTCAGCCGCTGGCTCCCAGGACGCCGCCATCCCGCGGGGGCCGAGGGCGCGGGGCCAGGACCCGCAGCCCCTCTCCCCCCGCTGCTTCCCGTTTTTGCACATCGCCCTTTAGGAAAGAAACTCCATGAAAAGAAAAAAAAAAAAAAAAAATGCAAAAACTGGAATTTTTTGCAATATTCTGAAAGATAATCTTATTTTAGCTCATTCTGTGACATGTGCGACTCCTAAGAAAGCCATATTTCATGGTTCTTTTTATTTTTGGTTCCTATATTGTGTTTTGAACCTCTGCCTTTTTTTTTAGTCCTGCGTAGTAAGAGTGCTGTGTGTATGCTTTCACATATATTTATTTTTCAACGTGCTTTAAACCTGTCTACAAGAAGAAAGCTAAACAAGCAAACAAACAAAAAAAAAAAGGGACAGTGTTTGAAGATTGTTGATTATTTTTTTTTTTTTTTTGCTGGGAATATTCTATATTATACTGACTTTATATTAATTATTATAAACCTGTGTTTGTATTGAAGATGTGTTTAATATTTTGGGGGAGGTGAGGAGATTTTAGTAACCAGAGGTCAGTGGGAGAACATGGCTGTGTTGTACTGATTTTCTGTAAACGTAGTTCAGGTAAATATGACCTTATTTTCTAGTTGATCTCACGGTTCCTTGTCTGCCTGGGCACGCCAGAGGTGTGCCTCTTGATTATGATTACTTTGTGATGGGATTTAGCTTAGACATACTTGCAAAAATCAATCAGTTTCAATAAATTGGGAAATTGCTGCTAAAATGTGGGTCTGGCTCTTGTTTCCACCCTTTTTTTAACCCTCCCTCCCCCCCGTCAGGGTGCTGCTGCCTTTCCCACCCTGGGCCCACCCAATCCGCTGTGGCTCAGCCCCCACCCAGCACCAATTTCTTCACCTTTGGGGCTTTTATCTGAAATGAAAACGATGCCTCAGGCCCTGCTCCTGGCTCTCAGGACAGGGGTGGATCCGTGGGATCCGTGCAGCCCCCTTGGTGCTGGGGAGGCTGCGGGATTGGGACAAGGGCTGCACCAGGACCCCCTCCTCCCCCCCCCTTACACGGCTTTGTGACAGCACAACCCCAAAAGCAAGCAGGGAAATGAAATCATTAAAAAAAAAAAAGAAAAAAGAATCCAAATTTTTTATTTTTTTCTGGATCTGACACGTCCCACGTCGGCGCCACAGCCGGACACGAGCGAGGGCTGAGCCTGGCACGGGCCCATCCCAGCCCGCGGGGCCAAAGCAGCCGGACCCCCTGCTGCGGGGGGGGCACCCTACAATGGGGACCCCCCCACATACAAAGGGGAGCAGCCCTGGAGCGGGACGGAGGGGACGGGGTGGGGAAGAGAGGGGCAGAGGCCACAAAGCCCTGTACAGCCCCGGG